>NC_045444.1:85731522-85788557 GCF_002776525.5 Piliocolobus tephrosceles
TTTTTTCTTCTTTCTTTCTTTCTTTCTTTCTTTCTTTCTTTCTTTCTTTCTTTCTTTCTTTCTTTCTTTCTTTCTTCCTTCCTTCCTTCCTTCCTTCCTTCCTTCCTTCCTTCCTTTCTTTCTTTCTTTCTCTCTTTCCTTTTTTTTTTTTTTTTCCAGAGTCTCACTCTATTACCCGTGCTGCTGGAGTGCAATGGCGTGATTTTGGATCACTGCCGCCCCCACCTTTTGGGTTCAAGTGATTCTGCTGCCTCAGCCTCCCAAGCAGCTGGGACTACAGATGCACCACCACGCCCAGCTAATTTTTTTGTTTGGTAGAGATTTCACCATGTTGGTCGTGCTGGTCTCAAATTCCTGGCCTCAAGTGATCTGCCTGCCTCGGGCCTCTTAAAGTGCCGGGATTACAGGCAGGAGCCATTGTGCCTGGCCTCATTGCACTTTTTTCTAGTATTTTTCTCTTTGATTATCCATTCTTGAAACTGGGAAACAATTAACAATCAAATTTATCATTCTACATTTTTCCCTTTTCCGAATATCAGGAAAACATATTTCCAGCTCCATCATCCAAGCAATTTCCCCATTTTTTATAGTTTCTCAAAAATCTACAAGCATTTGTGAAATCACGTCATGAAATGTTGCTTAAAATTCTGGTTGTGACTTGCCTTAGACCAGCGATGTGAGTGTATTGAAATTAGTGCATCCTGCTCTGTCCTCTCTATTTTCTTAACCGAGGTTGCTCTACTCTTTCTTGTTGGAAGAGATTATTTTCCTTGCTAGACTAGATAGAGTCAATATAGGAGTTGAGAAATTAAGCTTCCTATATGCCATAAAATTTCCTAACTTTTTGTTGTCTTTTCCTTTTGGAAACATAGCTGGAATAGTGTTTTTTTGTTTACAAGCTTCACTTCCTTAAGGATTTTAGCTTTTTCTAGATCGATTATTTGAATTCACACTATTGTATAGTATATATCCTTGGGAAGTGTCTTAGGACAGGTTTCTCAGAATTGAATCCTGAGACAAGGATGTGTATGCAAGAGATTTATTAAGAAAGTGAACCCAGGAAAATCCAGTAAGGGAATGAAGAAAGTGAGACAGCCAAAAGAAGAAACAAAGCAAGGATGGGATCCAAGCAAAGGTCAGCCTCAGCCCAGCCCTGTAGGAAAACTCTAGAGTTAAATTATGCCTCAGGTTTTTTCCTAGTTGAAGCCAGGAAACTGAGCTTTCATACTCTGCACCAGTGGATCATTGATTGGGGGAATGGGGCAGGGAAAGGGGGTGGAAGATGTGTCTGTGAGAGCTAAAACTGCCAGGTTCCTCTGACTCTCGGGGTGTGTGTGTGTGTGTGTGTGTGTGTGTGTGTATGCACGTATGTCTGTGTGCGTAAGCAGCTGCAGTAGTCCAACTGCAGTCTTCTGAAGGTTTTTGCAGGTACTGGCTGATAGAAGCAAAGGCATATACATAAACTGAAAAAGGAATCTGGGGGATTTCTTTCAGTATGTTGAATACTGACAGTGTTCATATACTGTCGATACATGACAATATATCAAATATGGCAAATTTTCTATTTTTATCTTTTTAAAATACTTTTATTTTAAATCTGAGCCTATCAAAGACTTACTTGTGCAATCAGGTTGGTTTCCAAAATGCCTCTCTTTTTTAATGACAGCATCATTTGTGTCTGTATTGTGATAATCCCATTTTTACAACTCTGTTTTTCCTGAATTGTCTCTTCCTGTTCAGCCTTACCCTCACCCCCACTCTACCCAAGTCATTCTTGAGTGCTCTCCTCTCCATCAGTACCCACCCACCACATGTACACTTCCATATTTACTTAAAAAGTCACCCATTTCTGTCCTTTGACCCCCAAAACATGCCTCAATTCCATGCACTTTTTTCCATTTTTTACTGCCTAGCGTGAGTCATCATCACCTCTTGCTACAGAACTCTTCTCCAGACATTCACATTTGTACCCTGTAATCCATTTTCTACGCAGTAGCTGGAATAATCTTCCAAAGCACAAGGCAGACCATATCATCCATCCTGAGACATTCCAAGGCTCTTAGAATGAAATTCCACTCCTTCCCATGGCTTACAGAGCTGCTGCCTACAACTCTGGTCTCATCTTGAGCCCCTTTCACCCTTGTTAACTGCACTTCCGCTGCATATTCCTATATTTCTGTTTCTCTTCCTGACCTCAGTGACTTCCTCCATGATGTTTCTTTGTCTGGAATGTTCTCCCTTCCACCCTACTTGGTTACCTCCTATTGATCCTGCAGATCCCGAGTTCTTTCCCTGATCTAGGTAACGGTGGTTGTGATACCCTGTGCCACCTCAGGACCCTGCAGAGAATCCCCACCAGCAAGAGAGCCCTCACCCCCATCCTGTTATTTTCTCTTATCATTTGCCAGTACAATGGAAAGAGAAGCTACAACAAGGCTACTGTTTTCCTAGATAGCATTTTTCACAGTTTGTAATTAAATACTTATTTATGTTGTAATTTCTTGTTATCTGTCTCCCCCATTAGACTGTAAGATTCATAAGGGAAAGAAATAAATCTATTTCATTTGTTGGTGTATAGCCAATAATAGTTGCTGAATTATAAGTTTCTTTCTTCCTTTTTTTTTTTTAGAGACAGAATCCTGCTCTGTCATCCAGGCTGGAATGCACTGGTGCACTAACAGCACACTGCAGCCTTGACCTCCCAGGCCAAGGGATCCTCCCACCTCAGCCTTCTCAGTAACTGTGACCACAGGTGCATGCCACCATGCCTAGCTAAGTTTTAAATGTTTTTCTAGAGATGGGGTCTCACTATGTTGCCAGGCTTGTCTTCAACTCCTGGGCTCAAGTGATTCTCCCAACTCAGCCACCCAAAGTGTTAGGATTATTGCATGAGCCACCGTGCTCAGCCAAATAATGTTTCTATTTTAAAATTTGTCCTCCTATGTCTAGGACACAAATCTGAGTTGCAAAGCAGTAGCTTTCATCTATAAAATGTCCATCACAGAGTGAAGACAAACTACGATAAGGCTGCAGTCAGGCTCTCATAAAAAGCTGGGCCAGGCTTTCTCCTCACTTTGGGAGGTTCCTCTTGCTACAAAGTTCTTCAAACTTAAAAGCCTCCCAAAAGAGCACCTGCACAGAAAGAGTCGGCAAACATTTTCTATAAAGACTCAGATGGTAAATATTTTACACTTTGTGGGCCATGTAATCTCTGTCACAACTACTCAATTCTACTGTACTAGCATAAAAACAATTACAGACATAATGGTTATGACTGTGTTCCAATAAAACTTTACTTATAAAAACATTCAGTGGCCATAATTTGCCAATCTCTGACATGGAGGCATAGTGCCTTAGTCTGTTTTCTTTTGCTATAACTGAATACCTGAGACTGGGCAATTTATAAAGAAAAGAAATGTATTTTTTACAGTTCTGGAGATGAGGAAGTCCAAAGATGAGGGGCTGCATCTTGTGAGGACCCTCTTGCTGGTGAGGACTCTATGCAGAGTGCTGTAGTAGTGTGGGGTGTCGTAAGACAAGGGAGCACACTGAGAGCCAATCTGGCTTTTGTAACAGATCCACTCTCATGATCACTAACCCTCTCTTATGATAAACCATTGATCTATTCTTAAGGACAGAGCTCTCATGACCCAATCACCTCCCAAAAGTCCTACCTGTCAACACTGCTGCATTGAGGACTAAGCTTCCAACACGTATACTTTTGGGGAACACGTTCAAACCATAGAAGTTAGTGAAAACAAGGGACTCACACTCATGGTAAGCAAACTTTGGCTGTCTGTAAAACACTGCTGACAGTGATCAAGGTAAGGAAGACACCTGCTTTGTTCACAAATGTCAAATTGAGTAAGCTGTGGAGTACAGCAATTAGAACTCCACCAGCCCAGGGATTTCTGCCTGTTTTTTCCCTTGATATATCTGTTCCAAACACAAGAACAGTGCCTGATCCCTACTAGTCACTTGATAAATATTTGTGGAAGGAGCATTGTTGCTTTAAGGTAGAGAAACCTTTATGTTGTCAATAAGATCATCTCTATCTATCATTCATTCCGCAAGGAAGGGCCTTGTTCCTGGTAGGTGCTTTCTGGTAGATGTTAACATGCTACACAAAAATGTTCATACTTCATGATTACTCCCAAGACCCCTTCACATGCTTCTTCCCCAGGCTGTCTGGTTTCTGACTTTCCAATCTTTCTCTTTCCAACACCCTGACCAACTAGCCATTTTCTTCTACTCATAAATCCATATATGTATATTGTTTTCATTTCAGGCCACTTCTCTTTTCACATAAAGTAGATGATTCAGCTGTAAGTATGATCTGCAAGAGAGGCACCATTTTGACATGAAGCATGACAAAGAGATCTATATTACCTACTTGTGCCCCATCCCAGATGTGCCACTTCCATTTTTACAATGGATTGCTGCATAGCTCACTTAATTATTATGATTTGATGATTCTGAAAGAATCCAGCTCCTTGATAGGTGGTTCTGGCTGCATGGTCACTTATACTGTGGGCAGACTTTTTATGCCTAATTATTACACTGGTAGCTGTTTTGTGAAAAGTGTATGGTTCTCCACTACAGACAGTGTGGCTCTGGTCAGCTGTCAGTGTTGCGATTCTCCTTTTGGAGCCTGTCACAACTTCTACACAATATCTTTCCCCACCACACTTACCTTTAATACCACATGGTCTAGCATATCATGTGTTTCAAGAAGCAGGGCTGCTTGTACTGTCATATGAGCCTTCTGCAAAGCCATTTCTTTTTCATAGCTAGAAGCCTTCCCTATCACTCAGTAAATGAGTTAGAGCAATATTCTCAAATGCAAAACATGCTTCCTTCAAAATTCAAAGAAATCTACCGGGCATCGTGGTCCTTTTGTAATAATCAGAGATACAAGACAAAATAATTTGTCCTTTGCTTTGAATGGGGATGTTGTCAAAAACCCCAGATCATGGGACCCCTGAAAACTGCATGGGCTCCTAAATCTTCGTTGAGTTTATCACCCACCTTCTGGAGTGCATGTTACCAATGCCTCCAGCACACTTGTCTCTACTTGCTTATCTGGTTCAACTAATAGGATGTCATCAATAGTGAACCAAGGTGATGTTCTGTAGAATGTATAGATGTTCCAGTCCTATAGGATAATGGAGCCTAAGAGACTGAACATAGCTGTGGCACAATATCATAAATGTATATTGTTGCTTTCTCACTTGAACTCAAATTGTTTCTGGTCTTTCTTTCTGAGAGGAATGGGAAAGATTACATTCACCAAGACCAGGCACCAGTAACGCCTATAATCCCAGCACTTTGGGAGGCCAAGGTGGGTGGATCACCTGAGGTCGGAAGTTCGAGATGACTCTGACCAACATGGAGAAACCTCTGCCTCTACTAAAAATATACAATTAACCAGGCATTGTGGCTCATGCCTGTAATCCCAGCTACTCAGGAGGCTGAGGCAGGAGAATCGCTTGGACCCTGGAGGTGGAGGTTGCGGTGAACTGAGATTGCAGCATTGCACTCCAGCCTGGGCAACAAGAGCAAAACTCCATCTCAAAAAAAAAAAAAAAAAAAAAAATTACATTCACCAGATCAGTGAATGGATACTGTGTACTTGAGCATGCACCATGCTAATCTACTATAGCAAACATACCATAATTAGTATGGTAGTGATAAATAGGGTTACTGTATGGTTCAGTTTGTGTAGTCTGCTATCATTCTTTAAGATTGACTTTATTTTTTTGTAGAAGACACATTGGTGAACTAAATAAGGATAAATTAGGAATTAATCATTACTTCTTCTGAGTCTTTTAACTGTAGGGGTAACATTTATTCTCTACCTTTGACCCTTGATACATTATTGGTTTTCGTCTACCATCTTGGATGAGAAAGGGTGGGGACAGTTAAGGGCTGTTTCAGAGAATTTCACTTGCCTTATCCATTATGATGGCTCCTATCTTATTGGCCAAGGAATCAATGGTGACTTCTGCCAACTCCCAAGTATGTCCAATCCAAGTATACATTCAGGTACTGGAAAAATGACTACTGGGGGCATTCATAGACTCAGGGAATACACCATAGGCAAACCTGAGCCAGGACTTCGTTTATTACATAGCTCCCACCATTCCTATTCTAAGCAGTCACGATGACAAATATCAACAAATAATAATTTTAATTCAAATTCTGTGTCCAATAGTCCTTGAAATTCTTAGGTATTCACTGTCCTCCTGTGATGAGTTACTGGATTAAATGGTCATAGATAGTTTTGACAAAGCACAAGCAAATTATTACCGAATAATCTCACCAGGATATTGGAGTCTTCCTGTTTATGGCCCAGGCTGTCCTTCATTCAAAAAGTTCTGGATCTGAAAATTGGCTCAGGTTCAGAAACTGGGCATCTATTCTGCCCTAAGCCCTCATCAACCTTTAAGTGCTGCTGACTATATAAATTGAACAATACTCTTGTTGACTGTCCAGCTTATTCTAGAGATGGTTCTAGACATCTTTATCACTCTCTTTCTGCAGGTCAGGCACAATTCCTCTTGCTGTGCTCTGAGCTTGTACTCATTATGGCAGTCCCATCAACCTGGATGCTGACGGTTAAGTACCACTACTTGGTCTTCATTATTTTGAGATCCTATCATCTCCATGTCTGCTAGGGGACTGAGTTCTATAACAGTATCTCCTACATTAGTCCTGGTCTACAGAGGAAAGTTATCATTGAGTCTTTAAGGATGCTGAAGCTCTCTTCAGTATAGTCCTTATTACTTTAGTAAACAGAGTGTTTTTTAGTCCAACTTGTGGAACACAGTTGGCTGGTGCGTTTTTGGCTTTATAAAGTATATTTATTCCAGGATGTCCTCCTTGAGCTTTTCTTTGAGCCTTTGATTCCATTTTTCACCATTTGCATGGCAGTTCTGCCCTTTCTTTTTCACTTACTATGGACCAACCATATATTAGCACTGCCTCCTGTGTATTTGCCCAAGATCACCCATATGATGAGAAGATGCTCACATACTGATAAATTATCCTTTAGCCAGTTCTATACTCCATGAACCTTGATCCAGAGCCATCAAAAAGTCCAATATGTATTATCCTGCCTTCTGTTGGTTCCTGGTTTCCTGGGTCATATAGCTCTTTCGGTACCTAGTTCCTTTCCACTCTTCACAGGCCCAGCGTATCCTCCATCAGGTTATGTTATGGTGTGTCCCTGATAATTGGTCAGCAGCCAAGAGGGGAATTGGGAGTAAATTCTAAAGGAGGGGCAAAGGGGAAGGGATGTGTTGTCCTGCAAAGCAGGGGACTTTGCGCTGTCTTCAAACAAGGGGGACTGCTAGCCTGTAATAGGGAAGAGTGGGTTGCTTTCGCATATGCCAAGGGTTTAGGAAGACTTGGGAATTCAAGGTTCTTTAGTGCACTGACCCAGCTATCCCCATTCAGGTCATAGAGTCCCACTTCTTCCTAACTATGACTCTGCTGGGAGGTTTGACAATTTAAATTTCTCTCTGGTGCTCAGCTACTCTTGTAATTAAGTACTGGGCCTGATCCTCAACTATTTCTGCCCTGTGGCTGCAGGAGATGATTGTCCTTTCATGTGCTTCTGAGGAGGTTTCTGAATTTCACACTCTCCCTTACCTGGGTGATGAATTACCCTCAACTTTTCATTATCTGTTTCCAATGCATTGATCACACTCAACAAGAGCAACCTAATTCCCTTGTCTTTATAATTATACCTTTCTGAATTTCTCAAATATCTGGGATGTTGCACCTACCAGTGCTTCCTTTCCCTTGTACTTCATCCCAGTTCTCTGTTAGATAAAGTTTTAACAATTGCCCTGCTACAAAATGCTAGAGACTGTCCACATTCCATCTATTTGTCAAGGATGAGAACCTCATTGCCAGCCAGCAGATGACCTGCTTCCAAAAATTAGAGACTTCACAAAGGATACTTGCAGGAACAATATGTATGGGGGAGGGTGGATAAGGAACAAGATAAAGCAGTGAGAAGAGTTGAACTGCAACAGAGTCTTCAGTCCATCCTCTGGGGGATCTCTGGAGCTGGGACAGCCTTTCATAGGTGTTTTTTTTTTGTTTTGTTTTGTTTTGTTTTTGAGACGGAGTCTCGCTCTGTCGCCCAGGCTGGAGTGCAGTGGCCGATCTCAGTTCACTGCAAGCTCCGCCTCCCGGGTTTACCCCATTCTCCTGCCTCAGCCTCCCGAGTAGCTGGGACTACAGGCGCCCACCATCTCGCCCGGCTAGTTTTTTGTATTTTTTTAGTAGAGATGGGGTTTCACCGTGTTAGCCAGGATGGTCTCGATCTCCTGACCTCGTGATCCGCCCGTCTCGGCCTCCCAAAGTGCTGGGATTACAGGCTTGAGCCACCGCGCCCGGCCTCATAGGTGTTTTGAATTGAGATGAGGGGGCCTCATCTTTGTCGCCTCCTTCTTGACCAAGACCTCATTGAATATGGGCTGCCCTTGGGGGCAGGGACATACACTAGTGTAAGACAGCACCTTTCAGGCTCAGGGCAATTCCTGGGGAAGAACTCACTGTCAGCCACCAGCAGGCAAGAATTGTGGCAGCTGGGAGAATAGGAACCTCAGTCCTGAAGGTGAAGGTGGAGAGAGAAATCTGAGGTGTACCTCACCACTGCATTAACCAATGTTTTTCTAAAAATTTAATCAGAACGTGAATGTGGAAGGACTTTAGTTTTTTTCAACACTTTATAAATCCAAGGGTTTTTTTGTTTTGTTTTTTTGAGACAGAGTCTCACTCTGTTACCCAGGCTGGAGTGCAGTGCCATGCTCACCACTGACTGAAGACTCAACTGCCTGGGCTTAAGTGATCCTCCCACCTCAGCCTCCTGAGTAGCTGGGTCTATAGCTATGTACTACCATGCCTGGCTAATTTTTGCAATTTTTAGCAAGATATTCTCATTACCTCACAATTTTGACTTGGGTTGACCAAGGCACAGAATCAGCTGCCATAGTCAGGAAGAGAAGATGTCTTAGTAAGGGCAGACTGTCCCATGTGTTAACTAAGTTACTGACTTTTTAACTGTCCATTATATTCTAAGACTCCAGATTCTGGGTTGTTTATAGAAAATCCCTAATGGAGCATCATGTGAAAATGAAGGGTCCACAATTGATTTTATTTTTTTGTCCAAGATTTTCCTTAGTGAATAGTTTGGAACATCTGAAGGGTTAAATGTAGTATCATTACAAAGTTGAAACAGAACCATAAGTTTAATATTATTTTAAGGCTCAAGTGATTTAACACGACATCAAGCTTGAGTTAACATTCTGCATGGTTGTGGAGATATTAGGGTTTAAACAGATGTCAGCAATTTTTTTTTATAAAACGGAAATTGAGTTATACAGATGGTGAAGACTAAGGAGTTCAAAGTGACTGTGCGTTGTATAAAAATGTACACTAAAGTAAAAAGTAATCATCTTTACATTTCAAGTTTGAAGATGCTTTTTTTAGTGATGAGGATAATTTTCAAGCCAATCAAACAGAAATCTATTTACCTTTTACTTCCATATTATACATTTTTTCTGCTATGTTTTCCAATTATGTACGGTGTTTGTTCAGTAATATAGGACTTCACTCTTTCTCAACTCTCACCCTTGTTACACCTACCTTTTCTATTGGCGTAATATTGTTCGATCTGCTTCATCATAGTTTCCATAGCAACAGGTCATGATGTCAGAAATATCATCTCCTTATAGATTTTTATTATTTTCTATATACAGTTGTGCCTCTTTTAGAAAGTTGTAATTTTTATGCATTTAATAGAAATGCGGCCGGGCATGGTAGCTTGTGCCTGTAATCCCAACACTTTGAGAGGCTGAGGTGGGTGGATTGCCTGAACTCAGGAGTTCGAGACCAGCCTGGGCAACATGGTGAAACCCCATCTCTACTAAAATACAAAAAACTAGCCGGGCATGGTGGTGGGCACCTGTCATCCCAGCTACTCAGGAGCCTGAAGCAGGATAATTGCTTAAACCCGGGAGGTGGAGGTTGCAGTGAGCCAAGATCATGCCAATGCATCCCAACATGGGTGACAGAGCGAGACTCTATCTCAAAAAAAAAAAAAAAAAAAAAAAAATGCTCTTGCCAATTAAGAAAAAGGTTTTAAGGTTGTGAGGAAATAGGTCTGTGAGTTTCACTTATCATCACTAGTTCTTTTAGTTATGTCATTTGGACTCAAAAGTACATTTTCCATAAGAAATGAAACAGAATCCGTATTTTTAAATGGAGAAATGTAAAAATATGTGATCTACAAAATTATTACATCTTGTTTTCTGCCAAACAACCAGATTTGTTTTTCAAATGTATAATTAATTCTAATTAATTTTGTGTTCTTGAAACACTAACTGCTGGAGAAGTTTGAGAAAATACACCAGTATGCCTGCCTATACCATTCTGTAGATTACAAGGGCTGTTTCAGAAGAGATATATCTGCCACGGGAATCTCATGTGAACAGAGAAGAGAGCTGTGAGACTGGAAAGGATGAGGAATCTTTTCTGATGCATTGTGGATAGCCTGTGGACATGGGGGCCTCTCCTTTTAAGTTTATGTTGGTTTCTAACCGTGGTGCCTAAGACCTCAGGGAAAAGGATATTCTTTTTCTTTCTTTCTTTCTTTTTCTTTTATTTTTAGACAGAATTTTGTTCTTGTTGCCCAGGCTGGAGTCCAATGGCACGACCTTGGCTCACTGCAACCTCTGCCTCACAGGTTCAAGGGATTCTCCTGCCTCAGCCTCCCCGAGTAGCTGGGATTACAGGCTCATACCACTATGCCCAGCTAATTTTTTATATTTTTAGTAAAGATGGTGTTTCCCCATGTTTGGCCAGGCTGGTCTTGAACTCCTGACCTCAGGTGATCCACCCGCTTCGGCCTCCCAAAGTGCTGGGATTACAGGCATGAGCCACTGCGCCTGGCCAGGAAAAGGGTATTCTAATGACAAGCCACAGACGCTCCTGGAGAGTACCTATCTATTTCTAGCAAGAGGAATTTGGGGTCTCAGAGATCTTTGCATAAAGACTGCCACTGACTTCCCAATCATCTCACCTTCAGATGCCACAATTCTCATTTACAGCTAACTGCCCAGTGCTATACTCAGCATCCACTTTCAAGTAGAGTCAAGAAGGACTTTAAGAGTTATGAAGGAGTTGAGGTAATCTTTGGTGAATTCCTCTTTAGTGAATTCATCTCCCAGTGGGACTACAACCCCATCTCATTCCACCAATGTCTGCCCCCACTTAGTACCACCTCATTCTCTTTAGAGAAAATTGTTAGTTGCTTACCACCAGGTATCTTCCCTCAACCATGAAAAACAAGTGGCCTTGTTTCCCTTCTTCCATCCTCTTTCGAAAATCGTCAAAATGAACCCTATCCTTAAAAAAACATGAGAGCTAGACTTTTTATCACTAACTGTTCTACTTTGCTTTCATCACCTCTACAACCACACTAAGTCACCTTTTATTTAGCTTTCTCTAATATCTCTATTCCTGAGGATGACCCTATAAGTTGTGTTTTAGCACAACTTTCTCATGAAAACCAGGGCTCAGAAAGATTAAGTAACTTGCTTAATGCGTCAAAGCTGATAAATGGCAACTCTCAGATTAGATGAGATTCTGTATGCCCTCCAGCACTGCCCTCTTCCCACTATAACATGTTGTCTCCTGAAATGAAAAGGGGATTCTTCTCCATTAAAGACATGGCTGTCATGAAAATCTGTGACTAGGTGGCAAGTGTTGATTTCAGCCTCAGTCCCTGCAGAACTCTAATAGTGGCAACATCAAGCTAGGTAGAAAGGGAGAAGACAGTGTTATTAACCAGTCAAGTCAGATAACTCTGAGTAGCTGTGCAAAGAGTAGAATTTCTCAAATGATATTGCTGCTGCCAGTGCCTCCAACAGCTAGGGCTATGACTGATTTTTAACCCAATAAGTGGGTTTACTTATGAACAAACTAGAATTCTCCTGGATGTCCAGGATGTGCCTTTGGATGGTGGTCAGTCACTTCACCCTGAACAGTAGAATTAGATCCCAGAACCTCTGAATATTCTGGCTCCTGATCCTAATAACAACAGGACTGACAAAGGTAGTGAATGAATCCTAATGCCTCATCACTAAGATCTCTAGATTTCCCACACAGACACCATTAGGTTAGATTAAACTATTAGACCTAATAGTCTCCTATCTTTTTCAAGCCTTTTGTTGCTGGGATCAGTGGTGCCTGAACATTGAGAGTTTCTGGAACCTCATTCCATTCAGCTTGCTAAGCAGCAGGTATCTGTTTTATATATGAGTATCTTACTGCCATTTTAGCCTTTATATTAAACCTGTTTTGAAAGCATAGCCTGAAGCCATTCCTGCCATTGGCTTTCTTCTCTTTGCTTTTTCTTTGAGTTATGAACTGAGCACATCAATAGCACTCTGAAAGCTTTGATGCTTCTTTGGCAATGACTTCAGTCCTGTTGCATTTACCACAGAACTGTAGTTACTGTCTTATGTGGAGAAGCATATTTGTGGTTGATAAAACACTAGTTCAATAGTGGGGGCAGGGAGTGAATTGATTATATTGAGCATTTTTATAACTGTCACTTTTCTAAAAGACAAAAGAGAGTAATTTTGGTTTCCTTCTCTATTCCACATATACACTGATTTTTAATTACAATCAAACATTATTAAAGGAAATCCAAGTGAAACCAGGGGGAAAATTATAACTATGGTTTAGTACATAGGATTTCATTTGATCCAGGGTGGGAGGAGGCTGGCAGGCGCTTTCAGGCTTTTAGATTTGTGCAATATTTGATTATGTATACAATTACTCTAAAGGTATTTTACTCAGTATAATTACATGGAGAATAGTACATGGTATGTAAGTTAGTGCAATCCTCTTCTGTAGTCTGATTTCTGAGAAATGAGAATCCTACTTTCCTCTGCCTATAAGCAGTGGCTTAATTCTACCATATCCTCCTTTCCTATCCCAAAGACATTTGAACAACTTTGCCCTTGTAACTCACCGTCCTTATTTTTATTTTATTTTATTTTATTTTATTTTATTTTATTTTATTTTATTTTATTTTATTTTATTTTGAGACGGAGTCTCACTCTGTCACCCAGGCCAGAGTGCAGTGGTGTGATCTCAGCTTACTGCAACCTCCGTCTCCCAGGTTCAAGTGACTCTCCTGCCTCAGCCTCCTGAATAGCTGGAACCACAGGCGAGCGCCACCACACCCGGTTAATTTTTCGTGTTTTTAGTAGAGTCGGGGTTTCACCATATTGGCCAGGCTGGTCTCGAACTCTTGACCTCATAATCTGCCCACCCGGGCCTCCCAAAGTGCTGGGATTACAGGCGTGAGTCACTGCGCCCGGCCAACTCACTGTCTTTCTACCAAGAGAGACAATGTGATGTTAGTGTTTATGTGCAGGGGCTCAATGATATATAAAATATGTTTCAAATCAAGGCTTACTCACTTCACACCCTTACTAGTCTGTGTGGCTAGGTATTTAATGTATCTCAGTTTCCTCATCTGTAAAATTGTTATACACATTATCTTCCTCATAAGATTGTCAGGAGGATCAAATGCAAAACTGAATACCAGTTGATTGGCACATAGTAAATAATAAATGTTAGTTGTAATTATTACCATGATCATAAAGGTCTTTAGTGAAATCATGATGACAGGCCAAATGTGTTTTAGGAGGCTCACTTGCCACAAGATAAGCCATTTGATGGATGTTAGAAAAATTCCTAGAGATGTGAGTTGCCCCTGGAAACAGCTTCTGCTTCTTCTGAATAACCCATGTGGTTCTAGACTACAAGTCCTGGTGGGACAAATTGAGATCCTTAGCCATAGATGGCCATGTTCCCTTGATTAGCTACATAAATGAATCCAAAACTAGACTCAAGCTGTAATTTTTACTTTATTACTCTTTCTTTTATGATTAGTTGTCCTTCTGAGGACTTCTCAACTATGGTGACAACGACAGCTGCTTTCAATAAATGTTTTTCAAAATTGGAATAATTTTGAGAGACAGGACATGGTCGGAGAAGGAGAGAATTTGTAGTCTCTTGAGAGTTATGCTTTTGTTTCTCTATTTATGGTCTTAAAATTTGTTTCTCAATGTGTGGTTTTCTGAATCACTTAGAGGAAACTTGTTTGTTACAAATGCAGATGCCAGAACCCCACCCCAGACTTCCAGGATCAGAATCTCTGGGGATGGCCATGGGCAGTCTCTGTCCTAACCAGATTTCTAGATGATCCTCATGCACATCCAACTGTGAGAACCTCTGACACAGAATACAGTTTAATATATCAACATAATCTCTGATGTTATTTCAATTTCAAGCACTTCTCACTTTGTTTTGAGAAGGAAACAGATTATTAATACTTATAATTATGTATTCCTTCCTTAATGAGCTAAGGGCCTTTCAGTTTTATGCTTCTATAAAATGGGAGTTATGAAAGTTACCAAACTCTTTTTGATATAAGAAAGAATAAATGTTTACTAAATGTTTGGGGCTCTCTGTTGAGAGGCAGCATGAATGTGCCAAGCACTATCATGGGAAAATATGTAGGTGGAGTTGACATAGGTATGCCACAAATCCCCATTTGCCATAATTTAAGAAAATAGGTACCAAAGTGGTGCCAGCGAATCTTATAGCTAAGCTACTGTTTTGGCTCTATAAAGGGAGGGCATGCTAAACCCACAGTGGGCTATAAAACATCAGCTGAGCATTGATGGAGCTTGGAGTCAAATAGAAACCTGTTCTCCTGTGAAAACATGCACATCTGTGGAATTGCATTGCTCTAATCAGGGCACAGCCAAATTCACAGATGTGCCCAATTTTCTGTTTCCTCTATATTTTACCAGTTTCACGGCACAGGGACAAATGAGGAAAGTACTAAACTGATTTTGCATAGCATCTCATGGAAGTTGCTCACAAATCTCACTGGTGGGAATGAACCTCACAAATGTTAATAGTTAAGTGCTACATCTGTCTAATCCATCTCTGGGATACAGTAAGCTCTCTGTTACTTTGCATACAGCAAATTGAAGAAATCCCATTATTCTAAGTCAAGTTTCAAAAAAAAATTTCCTTTAAAAAATCCTCCTCTCCCCAATGATTTTCTTTCTTCTATTTTCACATTTTCAAGTTCATATGATTGATAATTATAAAATGGAACAAAAAAATCTGACTGAGGAAATCTGAAATGGTGAATAAACTCCTGAGTCTTTTCTCTGTGTGTTTTTCACCATTTCCTAGCTCCTAAAACCCAGGAGGCTCTTAAAATTCCTCTACCAACATCTCCCCTCCCTGAATAAAGGAAGATAAGATTTTCATAGTTTGGAAAAGAGAAAAAATACTGTATAGTATACTATACTACACCATAATGGACAATTGTGAGTTTGGGTTTTTGTTTTGTTTATTTTTTTGAGACAAGGTCTCACTCTGTCAACCAGGCTAGAGTACAATAGCCAGATTATAACTCATTGCAGCCTTGACTTCTTAAGCTTAGGCAATCCTCCCACCTCAACCTTCTGAGTAACTGGGACCACAGGTGCGTCCCACCACACTTGACTAATATTTTAATTTTTGTAGAGACAGGTCTCTCAATGTTGCCCAGTCTGGCCTCAAATGATCTTCCCACTTGGCCTCCCAAAATGCTGGGATTACAGGCGTGAGCCACTGCACCCAGCCAAACTGTGAATTGTTTTTACCATGAGCGCGCGCACACACACACACATTTATTTATTTACTTCTTTGGTAACAGGACTCAGTTTCCTTTTTAGAAAATCACCTGACTCCTTTAAGAACAATCTTGAGAGGTCTGCCAATTAAGATGTCCCTGTTCCCCCAGCCAGTGCATGAGTGCCTGAGCCAAGGTAGATCAGACAGACTGCATTCCTGAGACTGAGTCTTGAGCACAGTATAGCAAGGACAGGTGGGTGCTTACTCTGTCTAGAGGCAGTGACTTGCCAATACTATTAGTTCCTACCACCCAGAATCCAACTGCCCTGAGTCCTGAACTTTTCCCAGTATGATTATTTGGTCTTAACTTTTGTTTCTTCATCTCTTCCAAATCTCTCCCATTAGTTTCTCTTTTCTTAACCTAGCCAAAGTTCTTCACTATTGTTTACAATCAGAGGTGTCAATCAAAATCTTTACTGGTTGCCTCACCTATGGGAGAAGGCAGTCACCAGTTGGAACATGCCGCTCTCCCAGAAGAATGGATGCTGGCCAGGGTGCTTGCCAGTGGGCTATTTGCAAACAATGAGCTTTTACTGAAGATATTAGATCCCACTGTTGTGCTCATTTTAGGAATAATGGTATTTTCACCTACACTAAGCTGTACCTATAACCATATGCTACAAATAAAAAATGATGATGTTAATGAAAGACAATGAAAGAGATTTCTATCCAACCAAGTTAGGGTAAAAGGACTAGTCAGATAAAGGAAATAATATTGAATAACATGAGTGGAAAAGCTGCATAATGATGAGTTTTGCATTAAAAATAGTTCTCAGATCCATAGACTCCTAGAGATTCTTTCGCAATGCCAAAAGACACAAGATCCATGACTTGAGAAAGATTGTCCTATGATGAAAAAAAGCATTAAGAATACAGGATTGGAGGAACGTTTCCTCTATGGAGTTATATAATATTGATAAATCCCTCATTGACTTTTATATATGCCCCAGGAAATTAGAATGGAATCACAACATTCCCACTTAAGTAATGGGATCCCGTGAAGGATCAACATCTGGTTTACTGTAGAAGAAGGGAAACTATATCACATTAAGTTATGATGCTGAAGGCTAACAACAGGCCTAGGTAGATGTGTAGGTATTAAAAGAATGATCGAGGCCCAGTGTGGTGGCCCATGCCTATAATCCCAGCACTTTGGGAGGCCAAGGTGTTGAGGCCAAGAGTTCAAGACCAGCCTGGCCAACATTGTGAAATCTCCTCTCTACTAAAAATCCAAAAATTATCCAGGCATGGTGGCATGCACCTGTAGTCCCAGCTACTTAGGAGGCTGAGGCAGGAAAATTGTTTGAACCCATGAGGCAGCAGAGGTTGCAGTGAGCCGAGATCACACCACTCTACTCCAGCCTGGGCAATAGAGCAAGACTCTGTGAAGAAGAAAAGAAGGAAGGAAGGAAGGGAGGGAGGGAAGAAAGAAGAGAGAGAGAAAGAAAGAAAGAAAAAAAGAAAGAAAGAAAGAGAGAGGGAAGAAAGAAAGAGAGAGAGAGAAGGAAGGAAGGAAGGAAGGAAGGAAGGAAGGAAGGAAGGAAGGAAGGAAGGAAGGAAGGAAGGAAGGAAGGAAGGAAAAAAATATGATCCAGCCTGTGCTTACGTCTTCAGCCTCTCTCACTACACCTGAGCTTGGCACCCTATAATTCAGTCATATAAAACTATACAACAGTTAAAATTCCTCCAGTGCTCCCTGCTGATCTATGCTGTGCACATTTTCCATAACTGGAATGCCCTTCTTCCGCAGCTTTCTAGTTTATGTGGCATCTCCGTGCACACTAGAAAAAGCCGAGGCGGGCGGATCACAAGGTCAGGAGATCGAGACCACGGAGAAACCCCGTCTCTACTAAAAATACAAAAAATTAGCCTGGTGCAGTGGTGGGCGCCTGTAGTCCCAGCTACTAGGGAGGCTGAGGCAGGAGAATGGCGTGAACCCAGGAGGCGGAGCTTGCAGTGAGCCGAGATCACGCCACTGCGCTCCAGCCTGGTGGACAGAGTGAGACTCCGTCTCAAAAAAAAAAAAAAAAAAAAGAAAGAAAGAAAAAAAAAAAAAGAAAAAAGAAAAAGGCACTCCTTACTCAAGACACTTCATTTTCCTCTGTTGGGGAAATGTTGAACTATATTAATTTTGTTAACTTTAAAAACTCTTGTTTAAAATATACTGATTAATGATGTCTACGATATAAACAATTTCCCTTAGGGATGCTGCACATGCATCCTTGGTGGGTCTGGATAACAAAATGTCTTACAAAGCTCATCTGAGAAGCCTTCCCTGGGTGTGTTCCCACTCTGTTTGGAATGCGGGTTCCATTGTAACATCTATTATATGGTTTGTATATGTTCCTGTATATGTCTGCTGACTCTGTAAGAAAGGGGAGACACTTTGAGAGGAGGGACTCCTTGTTAACCTCTGTAGCTCCAGCAACTAGCAAAGTGTTGGCAAATTGTTGACATTCTGTGAATTATTGTTGAAGAAATGAATCAAGAAATGTTCTTACACAGCACCCAATGTAGGGCCTTGCACATAAATAGCATTTATTGAACTAAACTCCCAGAAACAAAAAATAGTGGTACTGGGACTTTTACACCATCCCGTTGCATATTGTTGGGGTGTGTGTGTGTGTGTTTTGAGATATTAATGATAAAATGCTAACTTCTAAGTGAGGACATTTTCAGTTTTTAATACTGTGCCTTGCTAGTACCTAACAGAGTAGATGTTCAATAAACATTTGCTAAATGAATAAATATGTGTACAGAATGAGTCAACGAGTGAATCAAAGCAAGGAGAGTGTCATCATCATTCTTCTTTATAGACCAGAAATATTGAGACTTCTTTTCTTAATGAAGGGTTGAGCTTAGAGTAGTTGCTAAGTCTATCAGCATCGTGATAAATGTTTGAGGAAACGTCTTTTTCCCTAATATAAAAGAAAAATGGCCGGGCGCGGTGGCTCAAGCCTGTAATCCCAGCACTTTGGGAGGCCGAGACGGGCGGATCACGAGGTCAGGAGATCGAGACCATCCTGGCTAATACGGTGAAACCCCGTCTCTACTAAAAAAAATACAAAAAACTAGCCGGGCGACAAGGCGGGCGCCTGTAGTCCCAGCTACTCGGGAGGCTGAGGCAGGAGAATGGCGTAAACCCGGGAGGCAGAGCTTGCAGTGAGCTGAGAACCGGCCACTGCACTCCAGCCTGGGCGGCAGAGCAAGACTCCGTCTCAGGAAAAAAAAAAAAAAAAGAAAAATATCTCTCCTATTGAAGATGTTAGAAGTAGTGATATAGGGAATGGTAAGAGCCTACAATATCAGGTGCAGAATAAAATGCTACCCATGAAGTTAAAGGATTTTTTTCTCAAATTTTTTGAGTAAGATAATGTTTCAGAGCAGACAGCTAACAATCTATTACATTGGTTAAATGCTTCATTTGACTTTTTGTATTGTCACATCACAAAAACACTGACTAGCAAAGGTAACTGGGAATTTTTGCTGCACTCCACTTTTGCCACAAAAAAATTCAAGGCCATAAAAAACGTCTTAAGCAGAAATTTTGTTTTAAAGAAAAAAATCAATGTCCAGAAACTATTTCTGGGTCATTCCAAATGAATGCACCTTCAGAGCCCATTCATGATAATCATCATCATGAAAGATCTCATTTTGTTCCACACATGCTATTCACTAGGGCTAGAGAGTAAGCTAAAACAAGAAGGACTAAAGGAAGCATGCTTTCTGGTTAACTATGAAACACCCCAAATTCCTTTATAGAAGACCCAAAAATTCTAATTGCTCAAGGTTTTGCTGGCTTAAATTGGTGCAGGATCAGCCGACGCTCTACTAGTACATTTATTAGTAGTGTCAGGGATGCTTCTTGGTGACCATAAGTTTTCAAAGCATTTGCCTTAGCTCTGATGGCAAAGACCATGTCTTCCTCCATATATAGTGCACACAAAATGGGCAATGAATGAATGGCCAGGCTCGCTGGAGCCAGTGGACTTTGTCAGGCTGTTTTACACATTGGGCATAAAATGCATAACGTCTGTGGCCTATGAGATTTCTGAGGACCTAAAAAACAGTTTACAAGCTAAAATTACAAAAAAAAAAAAAAAAAAACCATTTATTCTGAATGCAAAAACAGCAAAACTAAAATTAATAAATGTTTAATTAAATATCTCCAAAATGTAATCCCATGCCAAATTCATTGAGTGTTAAATTTAAAATTCATGAAGTTTTCAATATATTTGAAAGCAATTTGTAGGCTAGATGTCATCATTTTGTAAGTAATCAAGAAATCAGTCAGTTGTAAGTTAGGTGTTATTCATAGCCAAATAGTTTTAAATACAGAATTATAAGCATCAATTTTTAAAATTTATAAAAATTATAGGTAATATGAAATGTGGGTGCATTTTTATATATTTGATATCTTGAGCACTGGTGGAGAGATTGCCTGGAGAAGATTGCCTGGGACCTGCAAAGATGGTTCAAATCCGCAGTGAAGAACCCAGAACCTAGACACATCTTCCTTTCTTCTTCTTCTTCTCTTGCAGGGTCAGCCCAAGGAGCAGGAAGCAGCAGGGCAGGGAGAAAAGAGTACTGGATTTAGAGTCAGACAACCAGGTTCAAGTTCTAGGTCAGCCACTTCTTTTGTTATGTGAACTCTGGGGCTGAGTCTCATCACAGTTAACAGGCTCTGTCTGCAAAAAAGGTATCAAGGTGATAAAATGAGGCAGTATATTAAATTGTACTAAATACCCATTTGTAGGGCAAAACAGGCTACTTTCAGCAATTTCAGATGAAATTTCATTTTCATCATAATTTGTGAATGCATTTTGCAAAGCGTAAATAACTATAGGGATTAAGATTCAAAGGGAATTAGAAAGCAAAGAAAAGGGACGGAGAGAGGAGATTCTGGTAAGTGCCCAAGTTTGGTGTGAACAGCAGTGTGAAGGTTAAGGAAGCACAGCCCAGCAGCTTCTAAGTTTCCTATAGCCGGAGGCAACTCTTTGATCCCTGGTCTGGCATCCTCTGTGTCAACAATTATGTCCCCTCTTTAACATTCCCAAAAACTGTTGTTACTTAGAGGTCTGTGTAGAACCTTTATGTATTCCAAAAGCAGAAAAATATATTACTTGGAATTCTTGTTTCCCCCACTCCCACCCTCCTTCCCTCAAAGCAAATGGAGAAAATGGAGTTCGTATGGTCGGGACAGTAACATGGTCTCCCGGGAATTTCCAGTTTTATAAGCTTGTGTTCACTTTGTGGACCAACAGATTCAGGATTTCCAATAGCCTATAAAATTATTTTCTCTTCCATCTTTGTTTAAAATGCCACGATTAGGCAGATGATGACTATGTGTATTCTATATGTATTTTGCCTAGACATACTTTCTTTTTCTTCTTTAAGTTTGCAGTTCATAGAAGCAGTCTTCCCAGCTTGATTTTATTCACAGAAGAAATAAGGCACCCTGGGAAGTATCTGACAAAACCTTGAAGAGAGAAGAGATTCTGCTGTGGTTTGAATACATCTCCCAAACTTCATGTGTTGGAAACTTGATCCCCAATGCAGCAGTACTGGGAGGTGGGACCTCTGAGAGGTGTTTAAGTCATGAGGACCCTATCCTCATGAATGGATTAATGCTATAATTGCAGGAGTGGGTTTGTTATCTCGGGAATGGATTTGTTGCAAAAAGAGAAGTTCAGCCCCCTTTTATCTCTCACCCATAGGATTCCCTTTGCCATGTTATGAGCCTACAGGAAGACTCTCACCAGATATGGCCCCTTGATCTTGGACTTCCCAGCCTCCAGAATTGTGAGAAATAAATTTCTGTTTTTAATAAATTTCCTAGTTTGTTGCATTCTGTTACAGCTGCACAAAGCAGACTGAGACAGCTCCTTCACTCATGGTGAAGCAGGCAAGTCCCTTATGACTTTATCAAATAAAAATAATGACTACAGGTAAAGGGCTAGAATTTTTTAGACAAAAGGCCACTGGGTATCACAGGGAGCCTTTCAGTTGGCTGTCTTGCAGGAATGGAAAGACTTTACTTCCTCTTTCTCAAAGCTTCCTCACATTTACAGCTTTGGAAGGTGGTGGATGAGAGAATTTTCCAAGGGACTCTAGACATTCTCAGAATCCCCTGGTTTCACATTTCCTAGGTTATGGGAGAGGGAAGAGACAACTAAAAGGAAAAAAAAAAAAAAAAAGGAAGGAGAAAGGGGAATTACCTCTTTAGTCCCCTAAGACCCACTCGGTTGTGGCTCCTGGCTGCCGAGGGTTACCTGTGAGTGGTTGGTTCTCCAGGCATGAACTGTGACCACCCTGCTATAGATTAATCCTTTCCTCCTACAAAATTGGTCTTCAGTATACCTAATGAGGAAGAAATGGGATGTGATTCTTTCCTTCAGAATCACTCTAGTATGATCTGCAGAATGATTAGCATGGCTCAGCCTCAGTTGGGATATCGTGGCTTAAATTATTCCTATTCATTTCCAGCTGACCTTGGAACACAAGCATTACATCTGATTTCAATGAAACTTTAGACTTTGTTGTTCTTAGTCAACTAATGAAACAGTTGAACCTTCCCATGACTTGTGGTAATTATAATAAAGGGTAAGCATTATCACGAATAATGCAAACCGATTTACAAGATGGTAAAGTGATGTTCTGGAAGTTGTGCACAAAGACAAAATGTGAACTGAACACTTAGAAAAATTTAGTGACATCCAAAAGGTTGATGCATTACTGCCAAAATACAACCCCACCTGACAGTATTACTTTTATACAGTGAGTTTTGGCACAACTCACTGGTTACAAGAAACATTGTGTTAACAGGAAAAGCCACTTTAAAACTCTGTTTGATACTTAAAGCTCTCAAATACACTCTAAATGTTTAAACCAACACTCCAAACTGATTAAAGCATTTATGGAAAACAAAAGTGTTTTGCCAGTGGGGAAAGGATGAGGAATCTTGGTTGTTGATGCTTGTTTGTTTGTTTGTTTGTTTGTTTGTTTTTATCGAGGTGTAAAACTAAACCCCCAAATTTGACAGATTTCCCAGTTCTAATTAAGTTTTATGAGGTTAAGAGTTTATGCCACCCCACTGGAACAATTTATCCAAATTCAATGGGTTTTCAAATCACATGTAATGACCCTTCTGGTGTAGGAGAGGGATGGTGTCCTTTTTATGGCTATATTCCTAGTGTGGAGTATAATTCCTGGCACATAACAGATGCTTAACAAATGTGTAATGAAGGTGGGAACTGTGCCTCATAATTCACTTTGAAGCACATCTAGCAACTCATCATATTTATATTGTCATTTCAGAGATGTTTCATACACTCTGTTTTCTAGGACTGGAGTGTCGTATCTCAGCTTCTCACCCCTTGATCTCCATATGCCTAGTAAGCGCCTCTCCATCTTCACATCACTTTCTTTGAAGATTCCCCAACCTGTGATGCCTCAGGCCCTGGAACCAGTCTCAATTTGATTTCTGGTTCTGCCACTTACAAACTTTACCACCTTGATGAATGACTTGATTGTTTTGTGCCTCAGTTTCTCCATATGTGAAGTGTATCTTTATGAGGATTTAGTAGGTTAAAGTGTATCATATGATGATCACTAAATAAGTGTCAGTTCTTACTGCCTTGATTACTTGCAATGTACTGCAATTTTTTGTTTGCTTGTTTTCCTTTCACTCAATTACAACTCATACAGAGTAGGACTTCTATCTTTTACCTTTGTGCTCCGAGGTTTACAAAATGCAGACTCTGAACTTGGTAAGAAAGCAATACATTTGCTGATTTAAATAGTCCAAAACCATGCCATTCCCTGAGAGGCCAGTAAGGCCAGTCTTTTCCTTATTCTTTAGGGATGTCTTTCCACTTGCAAAAGACCATTTAGGTCAGAAACTTGTAAATTCCACATCCTGTGATTCCCCTGAGTAGGAACAAATTAGAGAGATTTAATCTTCACTAAGAATTCTGAAATAGCTGCAGTTTCACTTTGGCCAAGCTTTCTGTAGTGAATACAAATTGCCTTGCAGTGCGATTTTGCCTTTAAGAAATATTTTCTTTTCCTTGTCATTATTTTGAGCACATTTACATCATTCTTATTGTATTTCATTTTCTGAATGAAAGTCACCTCCTTCCCTACTTGCACAACCAGGACTGAGAGAGAAGGTTTCTGGGTACACCACTTTCTTCCAAAACTATCATTGATTGGAAGAATCTGTTTTTTCCCAACTTTTAACCACATTTTAAAAGCTTGTACAAAGTATTTCCCCAGTTTCTGTTTTAAGTGATGTCATTCCCCAAGAACCTAATATCCAAAGAAAAATCATCATAAAAAAATGTACTTTTAGGCCACAAAACACACAAAAAACTGAAGCTATTTTTTTGTTTCTAGAAAAATAATTGCTTGTATACTGAACAAGCAGTTGGTGTTAAGCTCTAGCATTAGGTTTCAAAATGTAGATGAATTTATAAGACAATATCAAAGAAATACAAATATAGCTGGTACTAGGATAAGACAACAATTGTGACCATTATAAAGAAATGACTTTGGTTTGGGAAACCCTGGGCTAGACTGGGGTTACTCAACTATGCTATGAGAAATGGAGGAGGGTTAAATCCTGGAGGTGGGATTTCCCCACCAGACCCTCTTCTCTGTGCTTCTTCCAGGGTCTACCTAGGGAAGCACAGTGGTCATGCCACTGATTCATACTGGAGGTCTTGAAAGTTAGCTGCCATCATGGCCTTCTTCATACAACAAGAAAGCATGAGCTAGATCTTTAGCACAGCCATGTCTCTCCCTCTTTGCTGCAGCAGGAGAACTTTAAGTTTTTTATGACTTATATGCAATAGTCTCTTCTCTCAGCTGAGGGAATTCAAGGTCTTAGTTGATGGTTAGTTACTTTCATTTTTTTCCTATTATGGAAAGGGACCACTGAATTACCAAACTGGGAAAAGCAGTTTGTTATTTAACCACAGGGGAATCACAAACAAAAGAGGTCTATTGGGTCACTGGGTTCACCACCTGCCAGTGTGTGAAACCCCCGCTCCCAAATAACCGAAGAACTATATTCAGTTCTTTGTCCACCCCAGTTTTCTGAGTTCCAATACTGCCTTCTAACCAATGCTATGCCAGTTGACAATGTCACTGTTAGAAAAGTCATTTTTGACAGTCTCAGAATGTCTCATAGATAGTTATTCATCTTGATCCTCCATGGGCCGGTTTTCCATTTGCATTTCCTCCACTTAGCACACACAGTTCCTGAGCACCTACTCTCTGCCAGCCCTGGGGCTGGACTAGGAGATACACAGCTGAGGTAATGGCTAGGCCTCTACGAAACAAGTTATTTGTACTGTTTCTTCTCTCGCAAATCTCCTACTGTTCTTTAATGTTCTTAGGGCCAGCTCTAGGCCATGCCGGGAAGTAGGAGCCCAACAGCTGTGTTGGGGAATCTGCTTAATCGCCATATTTTTTCTTGGGCATCCAGTGCCCCACACAGGCTCCCTACAGATCACCACACAGGATAGTCCCTATTGCCTCCAGCCTCTATTCTTAAATAGCTGATAGCAAGTCGTCCTGGTGATAATAAATTTATTTTGCATTTTGAGCCTTCCCTCTGCTTGTGAATAGAAAGTCTTTGTGTACTATTAGAGAAAGGAGGCTTTTTCAAGAGTCCAAAATCATATTCCACAATTTACTCACACAGAAGTTTAGCCTGGGCAGGAGGTTGGTGGGGGTGAGTAAAGTGGAAAAGTTGTTTGATTACGGTCAGAAAACCTAGTCTCAACCCTGTCACTAACTGGTTGGATGACTTTTGACAAGTCATTTAACCCTTCTGAGGCTTCACTGCTTTACCTCATAAAAAGAGACTGCTGCTCCTGACCTCATGATTCTAGTGATATTCCTGAGTTCAATGAGACAGTGTTTATAAAAGTGCTCTGTGAATTGCCACGTGCTATACAAAAGTCAAGAATTCACAGCACAGTGGCCACTGGATCAGAGGATACTTGTTTCCTGTGGAACCACACCCTACCACACACATCTATTGGGCTGGGCTGCCTTTGGTTCTTTGCCTTTCCTCACTCACATGAGGAGGTCCTAGAGAACCGCTCTAGAATGTTAGAGGCATAATTAGAGACTACATTCCTGCTCCAAAAGGCAAAAGCGTGGACTGTCTTGCCCCATCCATGTGCCCACTCCAGCTCTTAAGCTGCAGGTGTCAGCATCATGAGGTCCGAACAGATTCCAAGTAAGACCATTCTAAGGGGCCTAACCTGGGCCTGTGCTGCCAGAGCTCTGTGGATAAGTTTTACAGGCCAATCTCTTGAAGTGGTTTGCAAAATTGTATGTACATATGTGTTGCTTTTTTTCTGTTTTTTTTTTAAGAAAGTATCCATAACTCAGATTTTTAAAATTATTTTTAATTGACACATAATAATTGCACCTCTATGAGACACAGTGTGATAGTTTGATATATGCATACAATGTGTAATGCTGAAGTCAGGTTAATCAGCATTTCCATCACCTCAGACATTTATCATGTCTTCGTGTTGGGAACATTCAAAATCCATTCTTCTAGCTATTTGAAAATGTACACTAAATTGTTAATTATAGTTCCTGTACAGTGCTATAGGACACTAGAACTTATTCTCCCATCTAGCTATACTTTTGTATTTGTTAACCAACCTCTGACTGTCTCCCCACAACCAACCCTTATAGGCTCTACTAGTAACTATTCTACTCTCTACTTCTAAGAGATCAATTTTTTTTTTTTTTTTTTTTGACGCAGAGTTTCGCTCTTGTTGCCCAAGCTGTAGTGCAATGGCGTGATCTCGGCTCAGGGGATCCTTTGCCTCCTGGGTTCAAGTGATTCTCCTGCCTCAGCCTCCCGAGCAGCTGTAATTACAGGCATGCACCAACCACACCTGGCTAATTTTGTATTTTTAGTAGAGACAGGGTTTCTCCATGTTGGTCAGGCTGGTCTCGAACTCCCAACCTCAGGTGATCCACCCACATCAGCCTCCCAAAGTACTGGAATTACAGGTATGAGCCACCATGCCCAGCCTGAGATCAACTTTTTAAGTTTCCACATGTAAAATTTTTATTCCAAGGCCTCTAGAACTCTCCTTTTTACGTCTGCCACATCAAATGACAATGTTTCATGTGGTGGCTCATCCATCAGCCAGAGTGGGGATGGTGATGACGTAGAAGCAGAGCCTCTCCATATCTGTTGTATATTTTGGAAATACTCAGCCTCTGTTCTGATCCCTTCTCAGCTCCTAAAACCCTAACTGCAAAGCTTTGGGCAAAAATCACCCATTTCCTTTAAAGTGTAATTTTCTGGCTTTAGCCCAAGGAAAAAAATTCCCACTGCTAGCCACTTATGGTGGGAGTGGGTAGGGACGCTCTTTTAAAGAAATAACCTGGAACTAACCAGCCTTACCCTTTGCCTTTAGTGATTTTGAACTTGGAGCTCTCCTGGGACTCCTGAAAGCATCCCATACGTATTCTTGTTATCTTGGACTATGGTTTCCTCTGCTCTGTCTCTGTCTATTGGGTCACATATGTTTTCTGTATTCTAGGAATTCTTTAACATTTTTGACAAACACATGTGTTTCAGCATTGTTCTGCTTTCATTAAAAGAAAATATTTGTTGTCATTTGAAAGGCATCTTTTAAGGAAAGAGGAGGTAGATGTCTGTGCTCAGTCTGACATTTTTAACTGGAAATTAATGCCCAATTTTAAACAAGGGTTATTTCAAGCAAGAGTTCCTAATGGGAAGACAAAAATCAGGTTGCTTCTGAGTTGTCTAAGTAAAAGGGAAACATACAAGAATCTTAAGAATACAAACCATCTCCTTCTCCTGGGCATTGCATGAGCCCTTAATAAACAATTGTACTTAAGTTTTAGAAGCACAACTTAGAAGGACATGGAAATATTAGAGAGGCCTAAAAGGATATAATAAAGATGATTTGAGGCTTAAGTAATAGGGTATTTGAGGAGAAGTAAACAGAATTAGGACTATTTTTCTTAGCCAAATACAATTTCAGATTGTCCTAATATAGTAAGGTTTCATATGCATAAAGTGCTCATGTGCAGATCAAATTTTCTGTATCTCTATTAAGGCCAAAATAAGTAGCAGCTGAATTTAACTGCAGAAAAAAAGAGCTTCAGGTGAAAAATTTTTTAAAAAATTCTGAGTTTTAGGGTTTTTAACATTGGTAATAGAATACCCAAGGAAGGTACAGGAAACAGTCCTCCAATTTTTAGAAAAAAAATCGGGAAGAATGGTTTAGTTGTAGCTCTGTCTGAAGATAGGAGCCTACATTAGACTCTGTCCCTATGGCATTGTGGTTCCCTGAGAGATTAAGTTGTGGTGAGTCTTTGGCACAATAGACACAAATCATGAGGTTGTTAATAAAGCTTTAAGCACGCATCTCTTCCATTATCTTTGTAATAGGACATAACTCATGAGAAGTCTGAAATAGTAATGTATTGTGTAGGGGTACTCTGCCAACTATTAAAAAGATCATATTTAACTTTTCCATTATGAACTTGAGCCTTATTTGGAAGTTGTCTTCTTCCCATGAAGTCTTCCCAGATAATGTTTTCCCAGCAACACTTGATAGGATGGCCTAACACATGCCCTGGTTAGTTATAAACCCTCGGCAGCTTATTGCTCTCTGTTCAATTATCTCTAGAGGTACAGATTTTCCCCCTTATTCACTATTTTGATAGAATTACCAACAAGGAAAAGGGAAGAAAAGAAAAACGGATTTTAGTTAGGATTATTTATTTTAGCCAAATAAAATTTCAGATTGTTCTAACGCAGTAAGGTTTGAAACACATGAAATACTTATGTATGGGTCAAATTTTCCACATGTGTCCAATGGCCATAATAAGTAGAAATGGACCTTAACTGCAGAAAAAAAGTATTAGGTAAAAATACAAAAAAAAAAAAAAAACTTTCTGAATGTTAGGATTCTAACATTCTAAGCTTTGGCAAAGAGATACCAAAGAAAGGAACAGAAACTAGTATTCCAATTTTTTTTTAAGAAACTGGGAGGTATGATTTAGTCGTAAAATCTGTCAGTATTTCAATGATAGAGATTTTTCACATTTTTACAAGGCAGGGAATCCTAGTTCTGTCTTTGTACCTTGGAAATGTCATGAAGACGTTACAAATTGGAAGTAAGGTTGTGGAGTTAACTTGCTGGTGTTAATAGCCCAAAGTTTGCTTGGGGGTTTGCACATCTACCCTCTTTGACTGGATTTCAGGGATGGAGGTGTAGTCAATGAAGTGGTAGTTCAGTTTATACAAGTGCCCACAATTTGGTTAGGGAACACATTAACTGGGTTTATCTGGAGGTATAAAATCCAAAAGGTCAATGAAGGCTTCATTCATTTACTCATTCATTTATTCACCCCATTTTTTTTTTTTTTTTTTTTGAGACAGAGTCTCACTCTGTCACCCAGGCTGGAATGCAATAGAGCGACCACACCTCACTGCAACCTCCACCTCCCAGGTTCAAGTGATCCTCCTGCCTCAGCCTCCCAAGTAGCTGAGTTTATAGGCACCTCCCACCACGCCCAGATAATTTTTGTATTTTTAGTAGAGACAGGATTTCCTATGTTGGCCAGGCTGGTCTCAAATTCCTGACCTCAAGTGATGTGCCCACCTCAGGATTCCCAAAGTGCTGGGATTACAAGCATAAGCCACTGTGGCCAGCCTTCTTTTATTTATTTATTTTTTTAATTTAATGTAGTTACTTTACTTTTTTTGTTGTTAATATTATTTTTATTTCCATAGGTTATTGGGGAACAGGTGGTGTTTGGTTACATGAATAAGTGGTAATTTGTGAGATTTTAGTGCACCCATCACCCCAGCAGCATACACTGAACCCTATTTGTAGTCTTTTATCCTTCACTTCCTTCCCACCTTTTCCCCTTGAGTCCCCATAGCCCATTGTGTCATTCTTATGCCTTTACATTCTCATAGCTTAGCTCCCACTTATGAGTGAGAACATATGATGTTTGGTTTTCCATTCCTGAGTTACTTCACTTAGAATAATAGTCTCCAGTCTCATCCAGGTCACTGCAAAGGTCATTAATTCATTCCCTTTCATGGCTGAGTAGTATTCCATCATATGTATATACCATAATTCCTTTATCCACTCTTTGATTGATGAGCATTTGGGTTGGTTCCATGTTTTTGCAATTGTGAATTGTGCTGCTAAAAACATGCGTGTGCAAGTATGTTTTCTGTTTAATGACTTCTTTTCCTCTGGGTAGATACCCAGTAGTGGGAATGCTGGATCAAATGTTAGTTCCACTTTCAGTTCTTTAAAAAATCTACACACTGTTTTCCATAGTGGTTGTACTAGTTTACATTCCCACCAGCAGTGTAGAAGTGTTCCCTGTTCACCAAATCCCCACCAACATCTACTATTTTTTTTATTTTTTTGATTATGGTCATTGTTGCAGGAGGAAGGTGGTATCGCATTGTGGTTTTGATTTGCATTTTCTAGATAGTGATGTCGAGCATCTTTTCATGTTTGTTGGCCATTTGTGTATCTTTCGAGAATTGTCTATTTGTGTCCTTAGCCCACTTTTTGATGGGATTTTTGGTTTTTTCTTGTTGATTTGCTTGAGTTCATTGCCGATTCTGCATATTAGTCCTTTGTCAGATGTATAGATTGTGAACATTTTTTCCTACTCTGTGGGTTATCTGTTTACTCTGCTGACTGTTCCTATTGCCATGCAAAAGCTCTTTAGTTTAATTAGCTCTCAGCAATTTATCTGTTTTTAATGCATTGGCTTTTGGGTTATTGGTCATGAACTCCTTGCCTAGGCTAATATCTAGAAGGATTTTTCCAATGTTATCTTGTAGAATTTTTATAGCTTCAGGTCTTAGATTTAAGTCCTTAATCAACCTTGAGTTGATTTTGGTATAAGGTGAGAGATGAGGATCCAGTTTCATTCTCCTACATTTGACTAGCCAATTATCCCAGTAACATTTGTTGAACAGGGTATCCTTTCCCCACTTTATGTTTTTGTTTGCTTTGTTGAAGATTGGTTGGCTGTATTTGGGTTTATTTCTGGGTTCTCTATTCTGTTCTATTGATCCATGTGCCGTTTGTTTGTTTGTTTGTTTGTTTGTCTGTTTTTGAGACGGAGTCTCACTCTGTCACCCAGGCTGGAGTGCGGTGGCATGATCTCTGCTCACTGCAACCTCTGCCTCCTAGGTTCAAGCGATTCTCCTGCCTCAGGTTCCTGAGTAACTGGGATTACAGGTGTGTGCCACCATGCCTGGCTAATTTTTGTATTTTTATTAGAGACGGGATTTCACCATGTTGGTCAAGCTGGTCTCGAACTACTGACCTAGTGATCTGCCAGCCTTGGCCTCCCAAAGTGCTGAGATTATAGGCAGGAGCCACCACACCCGGCCTATGTGCCTATTTTTATACCAATACCATGCTGTTTTGGTGACTATGGCCTTACATATAGTTTGAAATCAGGTAATGTGATGCCTCCAGATTTGTTCTTTTTATTGTCTTGCTTTGGCTATGTGGGCTCTTTTTTGGTTCCATATGAATTTTAGAATTGCTTTTTCTAATTCTGTGAAGAATGATGGTGGTATTTTGATGGGAATTGTGTTAAATTTGTAGATTGCTTTGGGCAGTATGGTCATTTTCATAACATTGATTTTACTTATCCATGAGTATGGAATGTGTTTCCGTTTGATTGTGTCATCTATGATTTCTTTCAGCAGTGTTTTATAGTTTTCCTTGTAGAGGTCTTTCACCTCCTTGGTTAGGTATGTTCCTAAGAATTTTATTTTATTTTATTTTTTGCAGCTATTGTAAAAGACGAGTTATTGATTTGATTCTCAGCTTGGTCGCTATTGGTGTATAGAAGAGCTACTGATTTGTGTACATTAATTTTGTATCTGGAAACTTTGCTGAATTCCTTTATCAGTTCTAGCAGCTTTCTGTAGGAGTCTTTAGGGTTTTCTAGGTAAACAATCATATCATCAGCAAACAACAAAAATTCAACTTCCTCTTTACCAGTTTGGATGCCTTTTATTTCTTTTTCTTATCTGATTGCTCTGGCTAAGCCTTCCAGTACTATGTTGAAGAGGAGTGGTGAGAGTGGGCATCCTCGTCTTGCTCCAGTTCTCAGAGGGAATGCTTTGAAGTTTTCTCCATTCGGTATTATGTTGACTGTGGGTTTGTTATAGATGGCTTTTATTACATTAAGGTATGTCCCTTGTATGCCAATTTTGCTGAGAGGATGCTAGATTTTGTCGAATTCTTCATCTGCATCTATTGAGATGGTCATGTGATTTTTGTTTTTAACTCTGTTTATGTGGTGTATCACATTTATTGACTTGTTAAACCATCCCTGCATCCCTCGTATGAAACCCACTTGATCATGCTGAATTATCTTTTTGATATGTTGTTGGATTCCATTAGCTAGTATTTGGTTAAGGATTTTAGCATCTATGTTCATCAGGGATATTGGCCTGTAGTTTTCTTTTTCACTTATGTCCTTTCCTGGTTTTGGTATTAGGGTGATACTGGCTTCATAGAATGATTTAGGGAGGGTTCCCTCTTTCTCTAGCTTGTGGAATACCATCAATAGAATTGATACCAATTCTTCTTTGAATGTTTGGTAGAATGCTGCTGTGAATCCATCAGGTCCTGGACTTTTTTGTTTTTGGTAATTTTTAAATTACTATTTCAATCTCATTGCTTGTTATCAGTATGTTTGGGGTATCTAATTCTTCCTCATTTAAGCTAGGAGGGTTGTATCTTTCCAGGACTTTATCCATCTCTTTTAGGTTTTCTAGCTTATGCACATAAAGGTGTTCATAGTAGCCTTGAATAATCTTTTGCATTTCTGTGGTGTCAGTTGTGGTATCTCCGTTACATTTCTCATTGAGCTTATTTGGATTTTCACTCTTCTTAGTTAATCTTGCTAATAGTCTATCAATTTTATTTGTCTTTTCAAAGAACCAGCTTTCTGTTTTATTTATTTTTTGAATTTTTTTGTTGGCTTGTTTGTTTGTTTGAATTTCATTTAGTTCTGCTATGATCTTGGTTATTTCCATTCTTCTCCTGGGTTTGGGTTTGGCTTGTTCTTGTTTCTCTAGTTGCTTAAGGTTGACCTTACATTGTCTGTTTGTGCTCTTTCAGACTTTTTGATGTAGGCGTTTAGGGCTATGAACTTTCCTCTTAGCACTGCCTTTGCTGTGTCCCAGAGATTTTGATAGGTTGTGCCGCTATTGTGGTTCAGTTCAAAGAATTTTTAAATTTCCATCTTGATTTCATTTTTTACCCAATGATCATTCAGGAGCAGGTTATTTAATTTCCATGTATTTGCATGGTTTTAGAGACTCTTTTTGGGGTTGATTTTCAGTTTTATTCTACTGTGGTCTGAGAGAGTGCTTGATATAATTTCAATTTTCTAATATTTATTGAGGCTTGTTTTGTGGCCTATCATATGGTCTATCCTGGAGAAAGTTTCATGCACTGTTGAATAGAATGTATATTCTGGGCTTGTTGGATGGAATGTTCTGTATACATCTGTTAAGTGCATTTGTTCCAGGGTATAGTTTAAATCCATTGTTTCTTTTGTTGATTTTCTGTCTTGATGACCTGTCTAGTGCTGTCAGTGAAGCACTGAAGTCCTCCACTATTATTGTGTTGCTGTTTATCTCATTTCTTCAGTCTGTTAGTAACTGTTTTATAAATTTGGGAGCTCCAGTGTTTAGGTGCATATGTGTTTAGGATTGTGATATTTTCCTTTTGGACAAGGCCTTTATCATTACACAACGTCCCTTTTTGTCTTTTTTAACTGCTGTTGCTTTAAAGTTTGTTTTGTCTGATATAAGAATAGCTACTCCTGCTCACTTTTGGAGTCCATTTGCATGATATGTCTTTTTCCCCCACTTTACCTTAAGTTTGTGCGAGTCCTTATGTGTTAGGTGAGTCTCCCGAAAGCAGCAGATGGTTGTTGAATTCTTATCCATTCTGCAATTCCATATATTTTAAGTGGAGCATTTAGGCCATTTACATTCAGTGTTAGTATTGAGATGTTAGGTACCATTTCATTCATCATGCTATTTGTTGCTTGTATACCTTGGTTTTGGTTTTTGTTGTTGTTGTTTTGTTTTGTTTTGTTTGTTTTTTTGTTTTTTTGAGATGGAGTCTCACTCTGTCGCCCAGGTTATAGTGCAGTGGCTCTATCTCAGCTCACTGCAAGCTCCGCCTCCCAGGTCCATGCCATTCTCCTGCTTCAGCCTCCCAAGTAGCTGGGACTATAGGTGCCCACCACCACACCTGGCTAATTTTTTTTCTTTTTCTTTTTTTTGTATTTTTATTAGAGATGGGGTTTCACCATGTTAGCCAGGATGGTTTTGATCTCCTGACCTCGTGATCCTCCCACTTCAGCCTCCCAAAGTGCTGGGATTACAAGCATGAGCCACCGCAGCCGGCCTGTTTTTGTTTTTTAAATTGTATTTTTGTTTTATAGGTCCTGTGAGATTTATGCTTTAAAGAGGTTCTGGTTTGATGTGTTTCCAGAATTTGTTTCATGGTTTAGAGTTCCTTTTAACAGTCTTTGTAGTGGTGGCTTATTAGTGGTGAATTCTCTAAGCATTTGTTTGTCTGAAAAAGACTGTGTCTTTCCTTCATATATGAAGCTTAGTTTCACTGGATACAAAATTCTTGACTGATAATTGTTTTGTTTGAGGAGGCTGAAGATAGGACCCCAACCCCTTCTAGCTTGTAGGATTTCTGCTGAGAAATCTGCTGTTGATCTTATAGGCTTTCCTTTATAGGTTACCTGGTGCTTTTGTCTCACAGTTCTTAGGATTCTTTCCTTTGTCTTCACTTTAGATAACCTGAGAACAATGTGCCTAGGTGATGATCTTTTTGCAATGAATTTCCCAGGTATTTTTGTGCTTCTTATATTTGGCTATCTAGGTCTCTAGCAAGGCTGGGGAAGTTTTCCGCAATTATTTCCCCAAATATGTTTTCCAAACTTTTAGATTTCTATTCTTCCTCAGGAACACAAATTATTCTTAGGTTTGGTTGTTTAACATAATCCTATACTTCCTGGAAGCTTTGTTCATATTTTCTTTTTTTTTTTTTTTTTTTTGAGACGGAGTCTAGCTCTGTCGCCCAGGCTGGAGTGCAGTGGTGCGATCTCGGCTCACTGCAAGCTCCGCCTCCCGGGTTTACACCATTCTCCTGCCTCAGCTTCCCAAGTGGCTGGGACTACAGGTGCCCGCCATCTCGCCCGGCTAGTTTTTTTTTTTTTTTTTTGTATTTTTTTAGTAGAGACGGGGTTTCACCATGTAGACCAGGTTGGTCTCGATCTCCTGACCTCGTGATCCACCCGTCTCGGCTTCCCAAAGTGCTAGGATTACAGGCTTGAGCCCCTGCGCCCAGCCTGTTCATATTTTCTTACTCTTTTCTCTTTGTCTTTGTTAGATTGGGTTAATTTGAAAACCTTGTCTTCAGGCTCTGAATTTCTTTATTCTACTTGTTCAATGCTTTTGCCGAGACTTTCCAGAGCATTTTGCATTTTTATAAGTGTGTCCATTATTTTCTGAAGTTTTGAACTTTTTTTATTTATTCCATCTATTTCCTTGAATATTTCTCCCTTCACTTCTTGTACCATTTTTTGGATTTCCTTGCGTTGGGCTTAGCCTTTCTCTGGTCCTTCCCTGATTAGCTTAATAACTAACCTCCTAAATTCTTTTTCAGGTAAATCAGGGATTTCTTCTTGGTTTGGGTTCGTTGCTGGTGAGCTAGTGCGATTTTGGGGGGATGTTAAAGAACACAGGGTGTTCTCCTGATGTAGCATTCTCCCCCTTTTCCTATGGATGTGTCTTTCTGAGAGCCAAGCTGTAGTGATCGTTTTCTTGCTTTTGGATCTAGCCACCCAGCAAGTTTACCAGGCTCTAGGCTGGTACTGGGGGTTGTCTACACAGAGTCCTATGATGTGAACTGTCTGTGGGTCTCTCATCCATGGATAACTGCACCTGTTCTGATGGAAGTGGCAGGGGTGTGAAATGGACTCTGTGAGTGTTCTTAGCTTTGGTGGTTTAATGCACTATTTTGTGCTGGTTGGCCTACTGCCAGGAGACGGCAGTTTCCAGAAAGCATCAGCTGTGGTAGTATGGGGAGGAACAGGTGGTGGGCAGAGCCCTAGAACTCCCAAGAGTATATGCCCTTTGTCTTTGGTGGGTAGGGAAGGACCACCGGGTAGAGGTAGGGCTAGGCATGTCTGAGCTCACACTCTCCTTGGGTGGGTCTTGCTGAGGCTGCTGTTGGGGATGGGGGTGAGGTTCCCAGGTCAATGCAGTTATGGTCCTAGAAGGATTACAGCTATCTTTACTGTGTCATGAAGGTTGTTAGGGAAGTGGAGGAAAGCCAGCAGTCACAGGCCTCACCCAGCTCCCACACAATCCGAAAGGCCAGTCTCACTCCCACCATGCTCCCTGCAACAACATCAAGTCTGTTTCCAGGCAGTGGGTGAGCAGGGCCTCGTCCCAGCTGCAGAAGCAAATACGGCTTTCCTTCTTCCTCTGCCTGTGGAGTCTGCACACCGGATTCACGCCCTCCCCAGGTTCTGGTCAGGAGGCTTCTCAATCAGTTCAAAGTGTTACAAAGTTCTGCTGGAGATTTCCTTCTCCATGTGGCCTTTTCCTATCACCTCTGGCTGCCCCCCCAAAGGACCCCCACGAGGCCAGGCAAAAACGGCTTGCCAGGGGACCCACAGAGTTCCCACGGCTTTTCCTACTGTTTCCTCTACCCCTGTATTTAGCTCGGCTCTCTAAATTGACTCAACTCCAGGTAAGGTCAAAATCTTCTGTAATCTAGGCCTTCCATTTCCCTAGTGGCAGTGTGTGTTCGGGAGTGGATGATCTCCCTTTCCCAGTTCTACAGTTTGGACACTTACAGTATATGGGGTGTCTCCTGGGTCCCACAGGAGCATTCTGACTCCTTCAGGGTGTTTCCTCTCAGGGTTTCTGATTTATTCCTGCAGTCATTCTGGAGCAAAAATTCATGATGTGAACCTCCAAATGCTGCTCTGTCCGTCCGCGTTGGAGCTGTAATCTAGTCCTGCCTCCCGTCTGCCATGATGCCCCCTCCTATTTACCTATTTAATTAAGCATTAATCAAATATATAACACTAAATTGGAGTTGAGAGAAAGCAAAAAAATGCTATATAGACTTTGACAGTTGTTACAAGGGCTCAGTGGTTGACAGAAAGGTACTAGAAGGTACAAAGAACAAAGTTCCTTTAATATCAGTAAAGGCTACAAGAACATAACTATATTAAGATGACCACTCACTGCCAAAAGAAATCAGCTAACAAGGTTATGAATCCTTTTGGGTCCGTCTAGAAGCTCCCTTTGCCATTTTCAGGAAAGTTTTAACCTCTAGCACCACTCAGTTGTTCTGTAGTCTCTGACTGTTGAACTGTCTGACTTGCTAGGTGCAAGTGACTGACTGGTGAGCACTTAAGCACCTTGCCACTGAAGGTATGTTGTGACCCACAATCTGCAATTTTAACATCTCCAGATTTATTTGCACGTGAAAGTCTGAGAAGCATTTTCCTGATACACTTCTAAGTGCTTACCTGGGAAATGAGTGAATTTAAGGTTGGTTCTCCTGGAGTCATTTCCCCAGCTGACCTCTGCCCCCTCCCCAAGCATGACAAGGCTGCGAAGTCTGCTGAATGTCGTCTCAGCAGTCCTTGTTCTTGAAGAGCACGAAATCTTGTTAAGGAGAAAAAACTTGCCTAAAATAACCCAGTGTCGAAGTTACTGATTTGGTAACAAACATGTGATTATTAACATGAGAAATACAGAAAATAGTACCCTAGAAGTTCAAATAAAAGATACAAGTTTACAGGTAAAAGCTGACACAGATTTTGTTTTTTAAAGTTCTTTCTGAAGAATAGAAACTCAATTCAGGCTCTAAAGCAGTGGTTCTAACTTGAGCATGCATCAGAATTGTCTGGCGCCCCACCCCAGAGTTTTCTATGCAGTTAAGTCTGAGATGGGGGCTGAGAATTTGCATTTCTAACAACTTCTCACCCTCACCTCCACGTGCTCTGCTGACGCTGCCAGTGCAGGAACCACACTTTGAGAACCCCTGCTCTAAAGCAGTGGTTTTCAAACAGAGGTGGGGCAAGCAACATTGCTCCCAGGGGACATTTGACAATGTCTGCAGATATTCCCGGTGGTCACAAAGCGGGGTTGGGAGAGCTACTGGCATCTAGTGGATGAAAGACACATTCTACAATGTACAGGACATCCCTCCACAACAAAAGATTATCTGGCCCAAAATGTCAGTCTGCTGAGATTGAGAAACACTACTCTAAAGTTCAACCTTGACTGTCCATCAGAAACACCTGGGAAGACTTTAGACATCCTGATATCCGAGCTGTACCCCAGATCATTTAAACCAGAATCTCCAGGATTGGAACCTAGGTGATAGAAGTTTTTAAAGCTCCGGATAATTCTAACATGTAGCTGAAGCTGATGAGAATTCTTCTAAAGAATGAAAAATGTGTAAACAGGCAAAACAGCTGAAAATCGTGCTGGTTAAAATGTTTGCTTCCAGATTCATCCTCCATTTTTCTTTATTCTCTTCATCTCCACGAGGCTGTCCAGAAACCATCTTACCCAGGGGCTCCCTTGCCCTCTGGCTTCTGGTTGGACTCAGCCAATAATAGGTACTACCTGGACATTGAAGGTGTAAAGGGAGATATAACAGGTTATTATTTTTCCCACTTACTCTGTGTGTTGCCATAATTCTGGCAGTAGTTTTGTTTCTCTATAGCTACATCTATTTGGGGGTGGCTGTTTATTTATTGCTTTAGCTCTCAATGAGGTTCTGGCCACTCCTTATTCTCCTGAGTGCCTTCAGGCCTGGGGTGGCAAAAGTTTGCTGCTGCTGCTAGCTAATGTCTTGATGCTTCAATATGCATTATTGATTTCTCAGCTTTGCACACATCTCTGTAAATTATCCCTTAAAAGTCACCTCAAAATTCCAGGTGAATGTGCCATCTGTTTCCTGTGCAGTCATATGGGGCTCCATGCTCAGGAAGGCCCCATGCTTGGTTTAATGCTCTTCTGCAATAGTCTTGGAATTCTTAATATATTTGAACAAAAGGTCCTGCATTTTCTTCTTTCAGTGGGCCCTGAAAATTATGTAGTGATCCTGTTGCCAGGATTCTGATATAAAGCTATTCTTGATAGGGAGGAAATGGCATGAATAAGACTTGAAGCTAAAAATGCACTCACTGTATTTGAGGAACATTAAGTGTGGCTGTTTGTGATCTGGCTGGAAAGGACAACCCATCATCACATCTACTGGGAAACATGGTATCCAGAAGAAGCCAAAGGACTCTATTGCAAGACAGCATCACCTGGCTGCAGAGGTACCTAATTTGCCCTAGATGAGGTCATGGTGCTTGCTGGTTTACAAGTAACCAGTTGTTTTTTTTGTTTTGTTTTGTTTTTTGTTTTTGTTTTTTTTACCTAGTTTACTGAGGTATAATTGACAAATAAAATTGTATATATTTAAGGTGTATAATGTGATGATTTGACATACACATATGATGTGAGATAATTACCACAATCAGGTTAATTAACACATCTATCACTTCACAGAATTATGATTTTTTTGTTTGTGTAGTGACAGCACTTGAAATCTACAACACTCAGAAATTTTCAAATTACAATATATTGTTAACTATAGTCACCTGCTGTACATCAGATCTCCAAAATTTATTCATCTTATAACTGAACATTTGTACGCTTTGACCAACATCTTCTCATTTGCCCCATATGATAGGATTTTATTCCTTTTTATGACTAAATAATATTTCATCATGTATGTATAAAATTCATTCATCTCTCTGAACAGACACTTAGGTTGTTTCCCTGTCTTGACTGGTGTGAATAATTCTGCAATGAGCATGGGAGTGTAGATATCTATATTTGACATATACATTTCATTTTCTTTGGATATATTTCCATGAGTGGAATTGCTTGATCATATGATAGTTCTATTATTAATTTATTGAGAAACCTCTATACTGTTTTCATAATGGCTATACCAATTTACATTCCCACCAACAGTGCACAAGGTTCTCTTTTCTCCACATCTTCATCAACACATGTATCTCTTGTCTTTTTTTATAGTAGCCATATTAATAGATGTGAGGTAGTACCTCATACCTCATTGTGGTTTTGATTTGCATTTTTCTGTTGATCAGTGATATTGAGCACCTTTTCATGTACCTATTGGCCATTTGTATTGTTGTTATTTTGTTTTGTTTTTGGTTTTTGATTTTTTTTTTTTTAACCAAGTTGTATGAGTTCTTTATGTATTTTAGATATTAACCCCTTACTGGATATTTTCTTTTATTTTATAGGTGGCCTTTTACTTAGTTGTTTCCTTTGCTGTGCAGAAACTTTTAGTTTGATGTATTTCCACTTGTTTATTTTTACTTTTGTTGCCTATGCTTTTGGTTTCATATCCAAAAATCATTGCCAAGATCATTGTCAAGAAGCTTTTTTCCTATGTTTTTGTCTATGAGTTTTACACTTGCAGGTCTTATGTTTAAGTCTTTAATCTATTTTGAGTTAATTTTTGTGAGTGTTATTAGATAGGGGTCCAATTTCATTTTTTTACATGTGGACATTACAGTTTTCTCAACACAACACCATTTGTTGAAAAGACCATCCTCTCCCCTTGTTATTCTTGATACCGTTATCAAATATTAGTTGACCATATATGCATAAGTTTATTTCTGAGGAGTATTCCATGGGCCTATGGACAGGATTTATTCCAGGATAAATATGGAGTAACTTTATTTTTGATTGTTTTGAGTGATTTTATGCCAGTAAGATATTGCTTTTACTACTATAGGTTTGTAATAGAGTTTGAAAGCAAGAAGTGTGATGATGCCTCCAGTTTTGTTCCTTCTTGAGATTTCTTTGGCTATTCAGGGTCTTTTGTGATTCCATATGAACGTTAAAATTGTTTTTTCTATTTCTGCCCAAAAAATGCCATTGAAATTTTGATAGGGATTCTGTTGAATCTACAGAAAACTTTGGGTAGTATGGGCATTGTAACAGTACTAATTCTTCCAACCCATGAACATGGGATATCTTTCAATTTAATTGTGCCTTCATCAATTTCTTCCATCAATATATCATAGTTTTCAGTGCATAGATCTCTTATTTCCTTAATTAAATTTATTCCTAAGTATTTTATGTTTTGATGTTATTATAAATGGAATTCTTTTCTTTATATATTTTTCAGATATTTTTGTCATTAATGTATAGAAATGCAACTGATTTTGTATCCTGCAACTTTACTGAATTCATTTATTAATTTTAGTTTAGTTTTACATACCAAAGTTGTTTGGTGTGGTCTTTAGGATTTCCTATATATAAAATCATGTTATCTGTAAACAGAATAATTTTACTTCTTCCTTTCTGATTTGGATGCCTTTTATTTCTTTTCCTTGCCAAATTTATCTGGTGAGAACTTCCAGTACTATGTTGAATAGAATGGATGAGAGTGAGCACTCTTGTCCTATTCTTGATCTTAAAGGAAAAGCTTTTAGTTTTTCATAGTTGAGTATATAATATTATCTGTGAGTTTTACACGTGTGGCCTTTTATGTTAAGGTGCATTATTTTTATATCAATTTGTTGAGAGGTTTTATCATAAAAAGATGTTGAATATTGTCAATGCCTTTTATGCATGTATTGAGATAATCATGCTTTTTATCCATCATTTTGTTAATATGGTGTATCATATTTATTGATTTGTGTATGTTGAAGCATCCTTGCATTACGGGGATAAATCTCACTTGATCATGGTGTATGATTCTTCTAATGTGCTGCTGAATTTGGTTTGCTAGTATTTTGTCAAAATTTTTTGCATCTATATTCATCAGGGATATTGACCTGTACTTTTCTTTTCTTGTAATGTCTTTATCTAGCTTTGTTATGGGGATAATACTGGCCTCATAAAATGAGGTTGGAACTGTTTCCTCCTCTTCAATTTTTTAAGAGAATTGAAGAGCAACTGGCATCAAGTATTCTTTAAATTTTGGTAGAACTCACCAGTGAAGACTTACACTCCTATTCTGATTCAGCATCCATAGATCACATGTTTCTAAGAATTTATCCATTTCTTCTAGGTTATACAATTCATTGGTATATAGCTGCTCATAGTGGTCTTTTTTGTATTTCTTTGGTATCATTTGTAATTTCTCCTCTTTCTTTTGTTCTTTTTACTTATTTGAGTCATTCCTTTTTTTGGTTAGTCTAGGTAAAGGTGTATCAATTTTGTTTATTTTTGTTAAAACTAACTCTTCATTTTATTAATCTTTTTTGTTGTTTCTCTGTTTTTATGTTATTTATCTCAGCACTAATCTTTATTATTTTCTTTCTTCTGCTAACTTTGGGCTTGGTTTGTTCTTGTTTTTCTAGTTTCTTAAAGTGTAAAGTTAGATGATTTATTTGATATCTTTCTTTTTAAATGTAGGCATTTATAGCTATAAATTTTCCTTTTATTTTTTATTTTTATTTTTTATGTAATTAGTTTTTTGAGACAGAGTTTCACTCTTGTTGCCCAGGCTGGAATGCAACGGCGCAATCTCAGCTCATCACCACCTCTGCCTCCTGGATTCAAGTGATTCTCCTGCCTCAGCCTCCTGAGTAGCTGGGATTACAGGCATGTGCCACCATGCCCAACTAATTTTGTATTTTTAGTAGAGATGGGGTTTCACCATGTTGGTCAGGCCAGTCTCGAACTCCTGACCTCAGGTGATCCACCTGCCTCCATCTCCCAAAGTGCTGGGATTACAGGCGTGAGTTACTGTGCCTGGCCTAAGCTTTCCTTTTAGAACTGCTTTTGCTGCATCCATGTATTTCAGTTTGTTGTGTTTTCAATTTTGTGTATCTCATAATAATTTTAACTTCCCTTTTGATTTCTTTTTGACCTATTGGTCTTTCAGGAGCATGTTGCTTAATTTCCATGGATTTGTGAATTTTCTAATTTTCCTCTTGTTACTGATTTCTAGTTTCCTACCCTTGTGGTCAGAAAGATACTTGATATGATTTCAGTCTTCTTGAAACATATAATTTATCCTGGAGACTGTCCCATATGCACTTGAGAAAAAGGTATACTCTGTTGCTGTGGGATAAAATGTCCTATATATGTCTGTTAGGTCCACTGATTATACAATGGTGTTCAAATCCACTGCTTGCTTATCAATTTTCCTATGTGGTTGATCTATCCATGGTTGAGAGTGAGGAATTAAAGTATTCTACTATTACTATATTGCTGTTTATTTTTCCTTTTAGTTATTTGTTTTATATAGTTAAGTGTTCTTATGTTTAGTGCAGACATAGTTATAATTGTTATATATTCTTGATGAGTTGACCCATTTAACATTCTATGATGATCTATTGTCTCTAGTGACAATTTTTTATTTAAAGGCTACTTTTTTCTAATGTAAGTCTAGCCACCCTACTTTCTTTTGGTTACCATTTGCATGGAATTTATTTTCTATTTTTTTCACCTTTCAGTCTATGCATGTTCTTAAAGCTAAAATGAGTCTCTTGCAGGCAGCATGTACTTGGATCTTGTGGATTTTTTTCCATCCATCTAGCTACTCTATGTTTTTTGAGTGAAGAATTTAATTCATTTATATTTAAAGTAATTATTGATAGGTAAGGATTTGCTATTGACATTTTGTTAATTGTTTTCTGACTGTTTTGTAATTCCTTGGTACCTTTCATTCTCTCTTACTGTCTTCCCTTACAATTTGATTACTTTTTGCAGTGACAGGCTCTGATTTCTTTCTCTGAATCTTTTGTGTATCTACTACAGGTTTTTTCATTGTGGTTACCATGAGGCTACATAAAACATTATAGTTATAACAATCAATTTTAAGGTGATAACAACTTCAATTGCGTATACAAATTCTGTACTTCCCTTCCACACACATTTCAACTTATTGATGTTACAATGTAAATTTTTAAATATTATGTATCCATTAACAAATTATTGTATAGTTTCAAAAATACATTTGTCTTTTCACTCTTTTACTAGAGTTGAAAATAGTTTATGCACAATTACAATATTGCAGAATTCTGAATTTAACTATACTTTTTTGCTGATGAGCTTTGTACTTTCATGGTTTTACATTTTTAATTAGCATCCTTTTCTTTTCAGCTTGAAGAACTTCCTTTATTACTTTTCTCCTTTTTTTTTTTTTTAAGAGATGGAGTCTCACTCTGTTGCCCAGACTGGAGTACAGTGGCATGATCTCAGCTCACTGCAATCTCCGCCTCCCAGATTCAAGCAGTTCTCTTGCCTCAGTCTCCTGAGTAGCTAGGATTATAGGCATCTGCCACCACCCCTGGATAAAGTTTTTTGTATTTTTAGTAGAGACGGGGTTTCACTATGTTGCCAGGTTGGTCTCAAACTCCTGACCTCACGTGATCCACTCACCTCAGCATCCCAAAGTGCTGGGATTACAGGCATGAGCCACCACACCTGGTCAATTTTTTTCCTATTATTTTTGAGACAGTCTTACTCTGTTGCCCATGTGAAGTGCAGTGGCATGATCACAGCTCATTGTAGCCTTGATCTCCCAAGCTCAAGTGATCCTCCTACCTCAGACTCACAATGTGCTGGGGCTACAGGCATGAGCCACTGTACCTGGCATCTTTATTATTTCTTGTAAGTCAAGTCTAATGGTATTGAATGCCTCCAGGTTTTGTTTATTTGGTAAAGTCTTTATCTCTCTTTCATTTCTGAAGAACAACTTTGCCAGATAAAGTACTCTTTGTTGACAGTTTTCCCCCTTTCAGCACTTTGAATATATCATTCCACTCTGTCCTGGCCTGCAAAGTTTCTGCTCAGAAATTGTCTGATAGTCTTATGGTATTTCCCTTGTATGTGATGTGAGTCAATTTTTTCTTCCTGATTTCAAAATTTTCTCTATCTTTGTTTTTTTGACAACTTAATTATACTGTGTCTCAGTGTATTCCTTTTCTGGTTCAAATTATTTGGGGATTTTTGCACCTTAAAAATCTAGATGTCCATTTCTCTCCCCAAATTTGGGGAGTTTTCAGCCATTTCTGGACTCTCTTTTGTTGTCTACTGGTCTATCTATTTGTCCTTTTTTTCAACACCACCATACTATCTGGAATACATAGCTGTATAGTAAGTTTTGAAATTGAGTAGTGTCAGTCCTTTAACTTTGTTCTTCTCCTTCAATATTGAGTTGACTGTTTGAGGCTTTTGCCTCTCCATATAAACTTTAGAATGCGTTTGCTGATATTCATAAAATAACTTGCTGAGATTTTGACTGGGATTGCATTAAACCTATAGATCAAGTTGAAAAGAATTGATATGCTGATAATATTGAGTCTTTCTATTCATGAGCGTGAAATGTCTCTCCATTTTTTAAGTTCTTTTTTTAGTATCTACCACAGTTTAAAGTTTACTTCATATAAATCTTATACCTATTTTGTTAGATTTATACCTAACTACCTCATTTTGTGGCATGCTGATATAAATGGCAATGTGGTTTTAATTTAAAATTTCTCTTGTTCATTGCTGGTATATAAGAAAGCAGTTGACTTTTGTATATTAACTTTGTATTTTACAAGCTTTCTATAATCATTTATTAGTTCCAGGAGTTTTTGTTGTTGACTCTCAGATTTTTTATGTAAGAAATCATGTTATCTTCAAACAAAGAAAATTTTATTTGTTTAATCCCAATCTCTATAACAGTTATTTATTTTCTTTTCTTGTTTAATTGCATTAGCAAGGACTGCCAGTACAATGTTGAAAAGCACTGATGAAAGAGGACATGCTTGCCTTATTCCCAATCTTAATCACCATTAAGTATAATGTTAGATATAGGTTTTTATAGCTATTCTTTACCAAGCTGAGGAAATTCCCACTCTATTCCTAGTTTGCTGAGAATTTTTATAATGAATGGGGGTTAGATTTTTATCAAATGCTTTTTCTGAACCTATTAATATGATCATGTGATTTTTTTTCTTTTTCTTTTTGATGTGATAAATTACATTAATTGGTTTTCAAATGTTAAATCAGCCTTGCATACATGGGATAAATTCCACTTGGTTATGTTGTATATTTCTTTTTTTTAATTATTGAATTCAATTTGCTAATATTTTGTTGAGGAGTTTTGCATTTATAAATTCATGAGAGGTACTGGTCTGCAGTTTTCCTTTCTTGTAATGTCTGTGTGATTTTTGTCTTAGGGTAATGCTGGTCTCACAGAAAGAGTATTCTCTTTCTCTCGTTAGAAAGAGATTGCAGAAAATTGGTGTAATTTCCTTCTTAAATATTTGGTAGATGTGTTCATGACAGTGAACACATCTGTCATGGTAGGTTCATGATAGATGAGTCATTTCTCTTTTTTAGAATATTATTATTGATTTTACTTCTTTAATAGCTATAGACTAGATTGTCTATTTCTTCATGTTTGGGTCTTGAAAACTTGTGTCTTTCAATAGATGGGTCTATTTCATCTAGGTTATCAATTTTGTGGGTATAGAGTTGATCATAATATTTATTTATTATCATTTTAATTATCATTTTAATGTCTATGGGGTCTGTAATGATGTTTCTTCTTTCATTTTTGATATTAATATTTGTGTCTTCCTTTTTTTTTTATTAGCCTGGCTAGAGGCTTATCAATTGTATTGATCTTTTTAAAAAAATCCAGCTTCTGACCTTTTGCTTCTGGCTTTGATGGTTTTTCTCTGTTGATTTCCTGGGTTTTAAATTTCACTGACTTCTGCACTTGTTTTTACTATTTCTGCTTACTTTGCATTTAGTTTTCTATTCTTTTCCTAGTTTCCTAAGGTGGACACTTCGATTATTGAATCTTTCCTTTTTCTAATATATGCTTTCAATGCTATAAATTTCCTTCTAAGCACTGCTTTCACTTCATTCCCCAAATTGTGATAAATTGTATTTTCATTTTCATTTAGTTCAAAATATCTTTAAACTTCTCTTGAAATTTTTTCTTTGGCCATGTGTTATTTAGAAACATGTTGTTTAATCTCCAAGTATTTTGGGATTTCCCAGCTACCTTTTTGTTATCAATTTCTAGTTTAATTCCACTGTGGTCTGAGGGCAGACATTTTTTAATTTCTGTAATTTTAAATTTCTTAAGGTGTGTTTTCAACAGCCCAGAATTTTATCTATCTTGATAAATGTTCCATGTGAATTTAAGAAAAATGTGTAAACTGTTGTTGTTGGATGTAGTAGTCTATAGATGTCAATTATATACAGTTGACTGATGGGACTGTTGAGTTAAACTATGTCCTTATTGATTTTCTGCCTTCTGCATCTGTTCATTTCTGACAGAGTGTTAAAGTCTGTAAGTGCAAGAGTGAATTCATCTATTTTTCCTTGCAGTTCTATCAGTTTTTGTCTCACATATTTTGACAATCTGTTGTCATATACATTAAAGTTTTCATATCTCCTTGCAGAACTGACCTCTTTATCATTATATAATGCCACTCTTTATCCCTGATAACTTTCCTTACTCTGAAGTCTGCTCTGTCTGAAATTAATATAGCTACTTTTACTTTTTAAATTAACATCAGCATGGTATATTTATCTTCCTTCTTTTACTTGTAATCTATATATCTCTTTGTATTTAAAGTGGAATTCTTGCAGACAACGTGTAGTTGGGTCTTTTTTTAAAATCTACTTATCAATCTCTGCCATTTAATTGGTTTATTTGGACTATTGACCCTTAAAGTGATTATTAATATGGTTGGATTAATACCTACTATATTTTTACTATTTTCTATCTGTTGCCATTTTTCTTTGTTTTTATTTTTGTCTTCATAGTTTTTCTGCCTTTTGTTGTTTTAATTTAGCATTTTATATAATTCCGTCTTCTCTCCTTTCTTAGCATATTATTCATGCTTCATCATGTTTCTTTTTTTTCTCTCTTTTAGTGGTTGTCTTAAAGTGTGCAATATACATTCACAACAAATCTAAGCCCATTTAAAAAAAACACTACACAACTTCAGCATCATGCAATTTCTTTTTTTTTTTTTTTTCTTACTGTTTTTTGAAACAGGGTCTTGCTCTGTCACAAGTTCTTTGTAATAACAGGATATTTCCAATTCTTCCCTTCCCTCCCTTGCCTCATTGCTGTCATTCATTTTACTTATATGTAAACATATATAATTTATATATATAAAATTGAATACATTGTTGGCATTATTTTGAACAAATTTTTGTGTTAGATTAATTAAGAATAAGTAAAATGAAAGTTTCTACTTTCACTTACGCATTCCCTCATGCTGTTCCTTTCTTTATGTCGATTTAAATTTCTGACCTATATAATTTTTCTTCTCTCTAAATAACTTTTCTTAACATTTCTTGCAAGGCAGGTATATTTGCAGCAAATGTCCTCATTTTTGTTTTGCTGAGAAATTATTGATTTTTCTTTCAGTTTTGGGAATAATTTTATAGGGTACAAAATTCAGTTTTGATGGTTTTTGTTATTTAACTCTTTAAATGTTTCATTCCACTCTCTTCTTGCTTGTATACTTTTTGGGGAGATAGATACAATTCTTAGCTTTGCTCCTCTCTAGGTAAGGTGTTTTTCCTCTTTGGCTTCTTTCAAAAATTTTTAAAAATCTTTGATTCTCTGAAATTTGAATATAAAATGCCCAGATTTTGTTTGGCAATTATCCTGCTTAATGTTCTCTGAGATTCCTGGATCTATGGTTTGGCATCTGACATTAATTTAAAGAAACTCTCAGTCATTATTGCTTCCAGTATTTCTTCTGTTCCTTTTCTCTTTCTTCTCCATCTGGTATTTGCATTAAACAAATGGTATACCTTTTCTTAGTTGTCCTACAGTCCTTGGATATTCTGTTCTGTTTTCTCAGTCTCTTTTCTTTTTGCTTTTCTGTTTTGGGAGTTTCTGTTGCCATATGTCTTCAAGTTCACAGATTACTATACTAATAAGCCCATGAAAAGCATTTTTCATTTCTGTTACAGTATTTTTTTTAACTCTAGTACATCTTTTTACTCTTTCTTAGAATTTCCATCTCTCTGCTTACCTTATTTACCTGTTCTTGCATGTTGTCTCCTTTATCCATTAAAGCTCTTAGCATACTAGTAATTATTTGTTTTAATTCCTGGTTAAATATCAACATTTCTGATGTATCTAACTCTGGTTCTGATGCTTGTCAGTCTCTTCAAACCATACTTGTTGCCTTTTTGGATACCTTTAATTTTTCTGTTAAAAAGTAGACATGATACGTGGGGTAAAATGATGTACAGGGTAAATAGGTCTTTGATAATGTGGTAGTAAGGCAAAGTGGTTTTCTATATTCCCATGATTAGTTATCAGTCTTTTAGGGTGCCTGTGCCCCTGAACTATGAGCTTTACCAGTGCTTCTCAGTTTTCTCCCCTCTCCCTGTGAGACAGGATGGGTAAAAAAAGTTGGAGTTGGGTATTTCTCCTTTTCCACGTGGAAAACTGGAGTTGGGCATTTCTCTTCCCCTTGGTGGTTAAGGCTCTGATTAAACCCCAACAGATTCGGGTCTAACGAAATAGTTTCTCCTGAGGACAGGCCTTGTTAAGAATAGAATATGGAGGTTTCTGTTTGTGGGTGTCTATTCTAGTAAATTGTGATTCTCTGTGTTCCCCTGCTGGTCTTTCCAATTTTGAAGTTTTCCCTCTGTCCTCACTCCTCTTACAGATACAAGAAGAGTTGTTGATTTTTTAGAATCTTCAGCTTTTTACTTCTTTTGCTTATTTTAACAAGAATAATAATACCAAGTGTCAGCAAGTGTCAGTGAAAGTAAAAAATGATGCAACCACTTTAGACAAACAATTTCACAGTTTCTTATAAAGTTGAATATACACTTATCATTATCATAGAACCCATCAATTTCACTTTTAGGTACTTACCCAAGAAAAATGAAACCTATGTTCTCACAAAGACCAGTACATAAATGTTCATAGTAGCTTTATTTATAATAATCAAGAGTTATGAACAGCCTAAATGTAACCTACTGACACATGCAACACAAATGAATCTGAAAACATGATGCTGTGTGAAAGAAGTCAGACACAAAAGAGTACATACTTTGTAACTGAATTTATATCAAATTCTACAACAAACAAAATTAATCTACTGTGGTGTAAAGTAGATCAGTGTTTTCCTAGGGTCTGTAGGGGAGGGGGTTGACTTCAAAGGGACATGAAGAAACTTTCTGGGTGATGTGGATGTTCCATATCCTGATTGTGGTGATGGTAGTTCCACAGATGTACACATTTGTCAAACTCATCTAAATGTATGCTTAAAATGGGTGCATTTTATTCATGTAAATTATACCTTGATAAAGTTGATTTTTTAAAAAAGTAAGTTCTCATGGTAACTGAGAAACTATGACAATAATCTAATTATCCAAACAACTGTGATATAGTCAAGTCTAACCAATGATAAATTAACCCCTTACGCTTGAGGAAGGCATTTAAGTACCTAGCTTCCCTTATTAATGATCTGAAATACCTTCCTACAATACCATCAGGAAAATAAATATAAATTCTTCTATTCCTTGGTGTATTTGAAAGTAGTAGCATTTATTAAGTCTGAAACAGAAATGAATGTAAAGCACTTAAAAATTACTTTATGTTTTAAATATGCTGCATTATGTTGAATGGCCTTTAAACACAAAACCCAGCACATGAGAAGTTCCAAAGTGTCATCTAGGTCTTCATTTCTGGGTCTGCTCTCAGTTGTTACAGAAAATTGTCTACATTGGGGAGCGCGGCGGCTCGGCCGCCGCAGGGCCGCACCGAGCCAGGCGAGCCCCCTGGGGCCCAAGCGCCGGGCCCCAACCGCCGCTGGGCGCGGCATTTTTATTCAAGCGACGCTAAGGGAGCCCGGCCGCGCCCCGTGCATTGTGGGAGCGGCCCGCGGCCCGTTTTCAGGAGGAGGCGGAGGGCGCAAAGCGAGCTGGTGGATCCATAAAGAATTCAGCCAACCCCGCAGAGGGAGGGGAGGGGCTGAGCTGTGAGGCGAGCGGGGACCCAAGAACTATGTGTACACCGGAGTCCTTCAACCGAGAAAGTTACGAATTGGACAGGAGCTTCTGGCTAACCAGATTCACTGAAATGAAGGGCACAGGCTGGAAAGTGTCCCAAGATGTCCTACAAAAATTGCTGAAATCTTTACAGGTGAACCATTTCCAAGAAGATGAGCAGTTTCTGGGAGCCGGTATGCCAAGGCTTGACATTAGAATGGATACTTGTGTCATTCCTTTGAGGCACGGTGGGCGTTCCTTGGTTCCAACCACAGATTACATTTACCCGATCGTAGAAGACCCTTACATGATGGGCAGGATAGCAAGTGCCAATGTCCTCAGTGACCTCTATGCAGTGGGGGTCACGGAATGTGAAAATATGCTGATGCTCCTTGGAGTCAGTAATAAAATGACTGACAGGGAAGGGGATAAAGTGATGCCTCTGATTAACCAAGGTTTTAAAGACGCAGCTGAAGAAGCAGGAACGTCTCTAATGGGCGGCCTAACAGTACTAAAACCCTGGATTGTCCTGGGAGGAGTCGCTACCATTGTCTGCCAGCCCAGTGAATTTATCATGCCAGACAATGCAGTGCCAGGAGACGTGCTGGTGTTGACAAAACCCCTGGGGACACAGGTGGCAGTGGCTGTGCACCAGTGGCTGGATATTCCTGAGAAATGGAGTAAGATTAAACTAGTGTTCACCAAGAAGATATAGAGCTGGCCTACCAGGAGGCCATGATGAACATGGCAAGGCTCAACAGGACAATTGTAGGACTCATGCACACGTTCAATGCCCACGCAGCCACTGACATCACGGGCTTTGGGATTTGGGGCCACGTGCAGAACCTGGCCAACCAGCAGAGGAACGAAGTGTCATTTGTAATTCACAACCTCCCAGTGCTGGCCAAGATGGCTGTGGTGAGCAAGGCATGCGGAAACATGTTCGGCCTCATGCATGGGACCTGCCTAGAGATCTCAGGCAGCATTCTGATCTGTTTACCACGTGAGCAAGCAGCTCGGTTCTGTGCAGAGATAAAGTCCCCCAAATATGGTGAAGGCCACCAAGCATGGATTATTGGGATTGTAGAGAAGGGCAACTGCACAGCCAGAATCATAGACAAACCCGGGATCATCGAGGTCGCACCACAAGTGGCCCCTCAAAATGTGAATCCCACACCCGGGGCCACCTCTTAATCTAGACAGAAATAGCTCTTTGGTTTTGTTTTTAAATAGATCTATTTCTTTTATCATCACTTCAATTAAAGACTATAAACAACAGAAATCTCATTGTGTCTACATATCAGCTGACCTTAGGTCGGTTTGTAAGTGGATACAATTAATAAAATAAAATCCATTGCTTTTTTTTTCCTATTACATTAACTGAAGATGCACCTAATCTTGAGGCAGCTTCTGAGTTGAGAATTATATTGTTATCCAATACTGTTCATTCATTTTGAATCTTTAGACACTTACCTCTTGCCGCATAGGCTCTTTTTAAAGTTGCTTTTACATAGCACAGACATTACCAGTAGTCGTGTCAAATAGCATTTGGTATATAGATCCCATTTTATGTATATTTATCATAAGTCTGATTTTTTTTTTTTTTTTTTTTTTAAGCATCTTGAATGGTTTTCTGGAGAGACAGCATTGGTAAGTGGCATATGACGGTATCTCAGTTATAAAAGGGTTGCATGATTTCTTTGAATGTTTGATTTGGAAAAGCCTAGTCTTATCTCTCAAGAGCATCTCGGACCAGAACATTCTCCCATAGTGCATTCAGTAGTGCATTCAGTTCAACACGGCAAGTGCTTCACTGCATGGAAAACACTTTGAAGAGACAAAAAAGAAATCTTTTTTCTTTTTTTGCAGACTTCCTGATATTTACAGTAATACCACTAGCTGTTTTCTTTATCGATAGCAAAAAAGGATACTTTTTGCAATGTAATTAGATGTTCTATAGTGCTACAAGGAATTGCCTTCCGAAAGGAGGTTCATGTATAATACTCATTTACAATTCAATATACAATTACACAAATAATTTTAAAATATAATCAATAATAAAGACTGTTCTATGGATGGTAGTGTTTAATTCATTTTCTATTTTGTACAGTGATTTCAGGCCTTTTGTTTTCTTGAAATCAGCAGATATTTAGCCTAATTCTTAGCATTATTTTGTCCTTTGCACCAGTAATTTTTTGTGCACACTTTTTGTGATCTGTGTTAAAAACCTGCATTGCCAACATTGCAGCTCCAACTTAAACTTGTTATTCAAATAAATATTTAATTTTTTAAATTGCTCTTGTATAAGCAGATGACCCTTTTAGTATTATTTTAGAAGCATTGGGAGGGTTTTACCTAAAATACAATTTATTGGGAAAAACTAGATTTATTGGGAAAAACTAGATTTTAGTTTCATAAAACTTTTAAGTCTTTCATGGGACCTATATTTTCCTGAATTAATGTAGTTCTAGAATAAATAGGCAATCTTGAAAGGTGTTACCTCTGTTTTGTAAAGCGGAGGCTTCCTTATATTTTAACCTACTAAGCAATTGAGGGATTCCTGTCATTAACGACAAGGGCACTGGATCCTCAAGTGCCTGTCTTCATCAGAGAAAAAACAGCACATTCTGCATGTTTCTGGTGCTTCCTGCTCACAGGCACCAAAGCCGCACATGTAAACTGACTTCTTGCCAAAGGAAATGACGCTCTGGGAAGATGGAGCCCCTGGAAGAGGCTTTAACTCAGATGTGCCCTCCTCCAGGAACCAGCGGGCAGGGCAGCCTTTATGCATGTGTAACTGGACCTTCAGCCATAAGCATGGTGTGCAGCATGGAAGAGCCTTCTATGGAACTGAAATTGATTGGATATTTTATAGGAATTGATACAGATGTTGGTCCTCAAAAGCTACAAACCAGTGGTCTGCAAAATAAAATGTGTTGGAAACCTCTGAGTAAGAGGAAAAAAAAAAAAGAAAGAAAATTGCCTATATTTTTTATTTCAGAGTTTATGAAGCTGTACACATTCTATTCACAATTTTGTGGGGGTAAAACATATGAGCCCAATAAGAATGACTTTTATTTAAATAATAAAGGATTCATTGAAAATTATTAACAATAATATATAATATTTTGATACTATACAAGAAAAAGAACAACCCAACAATTAAAACATACTCTTGGGTTTTAAATATTAGCCTCAAAAGGTAAGATATTGTTACCATCTTATGCAAACAAATCTTATCATTTCCTTGGACATATCCTGAGTAGAATACAAACCCTTATGGTACCATCTAATAGGGTTTAAAATTTTAACACCAAAATATATTCTTTGTTCATTAAAATTTTATAAGAAAACAACATTCTTTTCAAAAGGATTCAATCATAAAAAGGAAAGGAGACAGGCTGGGAAACATGGTGAAAACCCATCTCTACAAAAAATACAAAAATTAGCTGGGTGTAGTGGCACACACCTGTACTCCCAGTGACTTGGGAGGCTGACGGGGGAGGATCACCTGAGCCCAGGAGGTCAAGACTGCAGTGAGCCGTGATTGTGCAACTACACTCCAGTCTGGGTGACAGAGTGAAACCCTGTCTCAAAAAAAAAAAAAGAAGAAGAAAAAGAAAGAAGAAGGAAGAAGGAGAAGAAGGAGAACCGAAAGAGGAGAAAAATCTCACCCAGAATGTCAGTTTTGGGATTATGTTCTAGTGACCTGAATCTGTACATTCATCAGCAGAGACATGACCCCCACTGTTTGTTTTGCAGATAGCCGTAAAGTAATTACACAAATTGCACCAAGTTCTTTCCAGATGAACTGAACACTTAGAACTAGAAAGTGTTGCCAATTTGATCAGAAATTAGATGTGATTCTGAGATTTCAAGAAAATTGCAGAAATATGATTTTTGAGATTTTGAGAAAATAATTCTTCTCTTCTTCAAGCTGTACAATGGGATCTATAGACAAAGCAAACTCTTCCATCCATACAGAAGAATGTTAGCTCTAAGACTTTTGAATATCTATGTTTGAATTACATATAATCAGGAAACTCAGGGCTTATCTTCCTTCAAAACTCCTCCACTAAAATAGAATGATTTACTGAAAAGTTACTTGTCATATTCCGCATCTTCAAAGACAAGATCTCCTTTATTTCTCTACCACAAAGTGTTCTTTAGAATTTTTCATTGTATCGATATAAATTGATGCCAGTCATCACTACACGAAAGATCAAACTGCAACCTCTGCAGAAGTCCAAGGAATAGGATTCCCACGGGGAGAGACAGATACACTAATGTGCTCTTCAGTGACTGATGGACTGTGTTGTCTGTTTTAAAAAAAAAAAAAAAAAAAAGTACTATAATTGAACAAGCCCCCAGAGCATTAAAAACCTGCAAAAATAAATATAAGGAGAGTAACTAACAAATTTAAAAATATATAATCAATAAAGATCGGTGAATATGGTAGCATTTCAAGATAAAACTACATTTTCAACTATTTTTAAAATGTTTTCCATTTGGCAGAACCCCAAATGGGCTTTGCCAAGCACTTTTTCTTCTTAATTTTTAAATGCGTATGTATTTCAAGGAAAATTTAATCCATATGTTCTTCTCTCATTTACACAATTTATCAAAATGTTGCTTTGAATGAGCCATTTAATGTCTAAGAAAACTGAAGAACACTTCTTTTTCCCCCAATACAAGATTTTAGCTTTTTTCTTCCTGAATTAAATAAGTATTCAGTACTACTTAGAGAGCTAATTGAAAAATATTCAATTCTGCTTCAATATTCAGAACCAAAAGTCTAATAAAATTCAAAATAACAGAAAAGCATAAAATCCATTATAATACTATACTTTTAAGCTTCAAAAGCCTCCATTATTCACATGGTTCCTATAAATCACAGAATATTAGAACTTAAAGATATCTTAGAAATGACAAGTTTTTTTTCTCTCACTTTAAAAACTAGGAAACTGAGTCCCCAAAAAGGTAAAGAATATGCCAAAAATCACAAAACTGATTAATAGCAGAGCCAAGGCATGTGTCTTCCGATTGGAGTTACTTCTTTGGTTTTTTAAAATTTTAATTATGATTTTATTCTATAAAACATAAAAGTGTCAGCATAATACTAGATTATGAAAAAACAGTGCAGCTCATTTCTGCATAAAATTTACTCGCCTACTTCCAATAGCCTGGACAACCAGTAGGCTAGGAATCAATGGCCCAATTCACCATATAATCCTAATTATATCTATCTTTACTATGCCCACAAAAGGAAGTGATGAATCTGTTTAAAAGAAAAATTAAGTCCAGGTACACTCTCAACCCTTACCAACAAGATGCTACAGGAAAACACACTGATTATGTGTTAACTGGTAAGAATATTTTTTCTTCCCTTCCTTATCCTCTCCTTCCTTCTACCTCTCTTTCCAGAGGGAATCATTCTGGGATACACAGAAACCTGGGGATGAGCATGCCATGAAGTCTGGAGGGGCTCAGTAATGACATGAGCCTGTGGGATGGGATCAAGATACACCTTTGCTTCAGCCTCTGTCACCAGTGTCTTTAGACACACCAGTTTCTTCAGGTAGGGAAAAAGGCACTCAGGAATAAAAGACTGCTATCCCCAGGGAAGTGAAAGTAGAGAACAGGCTGGGCACGGTGACTCATGCTTGTAATACCAGCATTTTGACAGGCCAAGGCAGGTGGATTACCTGAGGTCAGAGTTCAAGACCAGCCTGGCTAACTTGGTGAAACCCCGTCTCTACTAAAATACAAAAAATAATAATAATAATAGCTGGGGGTGGTGGTACACACTTGTAATCCCAGCTACTCAGGAGGCTGAGGCAGGAGAATCCCTTGAAGCAGGGAGGCGGAGGTTGCAGTGAGTTGAGATGGTGCCATTTGCACATCAGCCTGGGCGACAGGAGCGAAACTTCGTCTAAAAAAAAAAAAAGAAAGAAGAAAGAAAGACAGAGAGAGAGAGAGAAAGAAAGAGAGAGAGAGAAGGAAGGAAGGAAGGAAGGAAGGAAGGAAGGAAGGAAGGAAGGAAGGAAGGAAGGAAGGAAGGAAGGAGAAAGAAAGAAAG
>NC_045444.1:85788957-85911005 GCF_002776525.5 Piliocolobus tephrosceles
GAGAGAAGGAAAGAGAAGAGAACAGAGAGGATTATGGCTTCTTTTTGTCAGGTCAGGAGGTAGTCATAAACTACAGACCACAAATCATAATCAAAAGGACTTTGTAAGGTCCTGTTACCTTGTAACTAACTAATGTTTAGATTGTGTTACTCTGTTTTGTAGCAGTAATTACCAACAAAACCCTACTTTTTCTAATGTGATGGGAAAGGGCATATAGTATTTGCCTGCCTTTCAGGAGTAACAAAGGAGAAATCTGGGAGAAACCAAAACGACGTGGTGCAGAGCAGCTCAGTCACTTCCTTGTGATTTAACCTGCGGAAGTTACTTAACCTGCCTCTCAGTTTCCTCATCTATAAATATGGAATAATATAGGACCTACTTCATAAGGATTAGCAAAATAATGCATGTAAAGCACTAAAGACAGTGTTTGCATATAACAAGGGTTCAATAAAAATAATTGTGGTTGCTCCATCATCTTTTTAAACTAAAATAGGAAAACAAGCTGAATTTCTAGGACTTGCGGCCAATAAAGAAAAAACACACACAGGAAGATAATTTAGGACAGATAAGGAAGGACCCCTGAGTCTAAGCAATCAAAGAGCTATTATAGATTTGCTGAACTGTGATTCTAAACCCAACTGTATGCTCTAAACGAAAAACAAGGACTCAATTAATGGTACTATAGCACAAGCCCATGTTACACATACATGTGGCATTTGAAAAATGGTCACATTTCCTTTTTCTGTCTTGACATCCAACTGTCAAAAATAACTTCATATATTCAATGATTGGACAGCCATTAGAATCCAATGCAAAACACTCACAAGTCTCCTCAGAACTCTTGGTTTTAGAAATGGTAGCTTTGGCAGTAACCTTAATGATCTGATACCTTGGCCCAGGGTGGTGGCTCACACCTGTAATCCCAGCACTTTGGGAGGCTGAGAAGGGCAGATCACGAGGTCAGGGGTTTGAGACCAGCCTGACCAACATGGTGAAGCCCCGTCTCTACTAAAAATACAAAAATTAGCCAGGCATGGTGGCGCATGCCTGTAATCCCAGCTACTCAGGAGGCTAAGGCAGGAGAATTGCTTCACCCCGGGAGGCAAGGTTGTGGCAAGCAGAGATTGCGTCATTGAGCTCCAGCCTGGGCAACAGAGCAAGACTCCGTCTCAAAAAAAAAAAAAAAAAAAAGTGATACCTTTGGGGATCTAGTGAAATGGAGTTGCTTTTCCTTTGTGGAGTTTTCTCTTTTGTCTGTACTATGATTCGTCACACCAGGTGTAAATGCATTGGAAAGCACACTGGCTTGAGGAATGGGGACTGTGATTACAGCCTGAGTGCCACTCTGAAGATGACATTCTCTTCGTAGCAGGCTTTTTTCTATGTAAAAATGAGGTTAAATCTGGGGATCATAAATGCCCCTACCACTTAATATTTTATGGACTTAAAATGATACAGTTATAAAATAGTGAGTTGGTTTTCCTGTCCATTATTACTCTAACTTCAGAACTGGTTTTTACATAGCACCTTTCTGTGAAAGTTCTAGGCATTGTGTACAGACAACCAAGAAAATGGAGAGGATGTTGAGATAAAATATACTTTAGAGTTGGATCTGGGGCTGGACATGGTGGCTCATCCCTGTAATCCCAGCACTTTGGGAGGTCAAGATGGGAGGCTCGCAAGAGAGCAGGAATTGGAGACTAGCCAGGGCAACATAGTGAGACCTCGTCTCTATAAAAACAAACAAAAAACAATACATTAGCTGGGTGTGGTGGCATGCACCTGTAGTTCCAGCTACTTGAGAGGCTGAAGTGGGAGGACTGCTTGAGCCTGGGAGGTCAAGGCTTCAGTAAGCTGAGATTGCACCACTGCACTCCAGCCTGGGCGATAGAGTGAGACCCTGTCTCAAGAAAACGAAACAAAATAAAAATAAATAAATAAATCAAAGAAAATAGAATTGGATCTGGGTTCAGATGTGGGCTCTTCCACTTTATTAGTGGCTTGGTATTGAGCAAATTAATGTGTCTGAGTCTAAATTTGTTCTGTCATGAAATATGATTGTTTTACCTTCTTCATAGAGTTGCTCAAGGATTAAATGAGGCATAAGCCTCATAGTAAGTGCTCTACAGAAGGGAGCTATGAGAGTGGCAAGTAAAGGAAACAATGAACTCAAGCATCTGAAAAGGTCTTGCATCACAAATGAAAGACAATTTGCACAAAAAATAGTAGTCAGCAGCAAGCTCAGAATATTATTTTTATTTTACATCATGTGCTAAAATACTATTAGTAGAGATCCAGAGGAAGCAATGTGATGGTGCTTGCTGATAGCATTAATGAAGAGCTCCTTAGAACTCTTGGGCTTTGCTGAGTGCTTTCACAGTTGTTAATTTAAATTACATCACACGCTTGACCACATTGTATTCACAGTGCCATTTTGGACCTAATGGAAACAAATACATATTATATTGATGACTAAGTGAATCATCTCATATTTAAGTGATAAAAATATTATTTTTAATTTTAAAATAAAGTTTAAAAATTGATGAGTCTGAAATGCCTTAAAAATAGTTTTTCATAAATAGGAGGGAGTACAGTACATGAGAATATGCCCAAAGAGGTTGATTTTATACCACACATAGCAGTAGTGGACAAATATCCTATAATCAGAAGGTCTTCAGAAATGGAAACTTATCCCTTAATACAAGTAGACATTAATGATGTAATCTGCATAGTATCTCCAGGCGTGGCCAATGAAGGACCCACTTGACCTTCAGATGAGGGGGTCTGGGAGCTGAGATCTACCTTCAGAGGTAAGAGGCAAGGCAGGACTGCTGTATTCAAATTTTCAGTTGACAGAGGAAGTAAGGAACCAAGAGATCAGGGATTACTCTGCCACTACTCTGAGACCTCCCCTTGGTTGTTATTTTTGTCACCCCAGTCAGTTTCCTATTATTATTATCACAAATAAAATATCTAAAATAATGTTTTTTAAAATATATGCTTTCTGAAGTAGTCGTGAGTAACTCCTTCGCACTGCAGGCAGACCTGGATTTGGAGACAAAAATTGCAAAGGGTAGAGAGAAGCAACTGTGGAAGAAGTAAGAAAGCAGGCTGAGTTCCCAGGGGAACTTGGGAAGAAAGGAGAAAGAATCAGATCTGGGCCAGAGAAGAAATTCTGGGAATCCCAGATACAGTGTAGGATGAAGCAAGGGAACTGTTGTATCTCAGATTGTAATAATTCAAGCTTTTCTTTTTTTTCCCTCTAGGCTTACAATCTATTTTAAAATCTGTAGTCTAGTACGTAATAATTCTTTCTTACAACTTTTTCACAGTGCTTTCTGAAAGAATTTATTTTGTGGGTTTAGGGAATGCTGAGAAGTCCAACTCACTAGGAAATAAATTCAACTTAAGCAAACTTCCTGGATAACCAATATTTGAATTTATCTTTCAATTCAAGAATGAACAGAGCATTGTTTAACCAAATATCATGATTTTCTGCCTTCGAGAAGAGACTAGAAAGACTTCAGCTGAACCAATTCAAAATATTTTAGATAGGTCTTCAGCTGAAATATGGAAATCAAAGCAAAAGAGAAGGGAAATAAATAAATAAAAGCAAAGTTTGAGAGCTTTGGGAAACAAACAGCTTGGAGGAAAAGCTAATTTTCAAAGGTTTCCATCTGCCCCACGACCACTCCCTACTCTTCTAGGACCCTCCCGCCTCTCCTCATTTTAGTTTTGAGTTAGAAATACTGGAACTGATCATTTTTCAGCCTCAATAAGTCCTTGCTAATTATTTTAACATTTCAGGTTCAGGAAACCCAAACCCAGTGTTTGTTAAGTGCTCTTTGCCTTGATTTGTGTGTCCTCTTATATTTCAAGGGAAGTCGAGTCCATGTGTTTCTGATTCGTTTTTATTTAACTCATCAAGACATTGTTTCATAAAGGCCATTTGATGTCCAAAGATTCTGCTAAACCTTTTGTTTGTGAAACCATAAAGCCAGTAAAATAATACCCGGTTTATAACAAAAGAACAGAATTAGGAAACCCAGGAATGAACTGTTCTTACCTCCATCCTTGATTTGCTTTTATGCAATGCTGGGCCACTTTTCCAGATGTTATCTACATAAAGATAGTATTTTATACAAGATTTGGGGAATTTTATAATAAAATATAATTTGGGGGAGTCTTAAGAGAAAGGCATGTTATAAACCAATACCAAAATAGCTCTCAAGTTGAAAGAATGAGTTTTTTCCTAGTTTTGAGATTGATACAGTGGCTCTCCTGGGCAAGTACCACAATTCAAAATTAAAATTTCAAATGGTGATTACATGAAACACAATATTTCTACCTGCAAGCATAATCCTTACATGGATTTATACCCTGGGAAAGTTACTATATTTCCTACTGGTTTCCTTTTTGAGCCCTCAATCCTTTTAATAATTTGCAGGAAGATAATGGATAGATATTTGTGATGGAGAGAACTTTCTGTTTCTGGCTTAAAAGCAGAGATTCTCCTAATATTTAATTTTGGAATACCAATACTAGAAGTCACCTCTAAATGAAGTGGCAACAAATTTAGCAGGTGTCAACAATGAGATTTTAAAATTTAAATTTATTTCAGCTTTCCAGTAGGTACATTTACCTGCTGTCACTTTCTGGTCTCTGGGTTTTTAAGTAAAAACCCTGATTATTTACCAAAGCAAAATAGGACTCAAGAATCAGTTTTGCCTAGGATCAATAGCAGAAATCATGGGACTTTTCAATCAGAATAACAAAGAAGTTGCAGAAAACACATTCAGGCAAAGTAATAAGGTCTTTGTCTCTTTTTTGTATCAGTAAAAGAGAGTGACCATGGGGGCTGATGGAGACTTTTAAACCTTAGCTTTTCCACAAACCACTTGTTCCCCGAAACTCACAGACTTTGTATGTATGTATGTGTGTATGTATGTATGTATACATCTTCTCTTGATCACTTTATCTCCAAGCAACGGCCTAGTCCAGGCAAAGGACCCAGTTGAACATGGCACAAGAGACACTAGAGCAGGCTGAGATGCACCGGCAGAGTCAGTAGACCCATAGCTCCCCTTTTCCTACTAAGAGGTGGGTTAGATGGGCCAGATATGGTACAGAAAAGGGGCCCAGTCCCCTCTTCTTCTATCCTTCTATAAGGCTTGTATGACAGTAGTCTTGTGAAAAGAGGGCTAAATAACCAAGTTGCACTACCAGCTTCTCAGAAGAAGTACACGCCAGTTCTGAGCATACAAGCTGCCCAGCATCAAGATCCCCAGAAGACTTTCTAGCAAGTTGAGATCAGTCACTGCCTCTCCTGCTGAGGTCATAACTAATCCCAGCTGGCTCTTGCCAGGCAACCTAGAGAAGGTCAGTAGAAACCTTTGTCTGTGTTTCCACAAATGGCAAGTGTCAAGACCCGTTAGGAGAGTACCTACTGCTTGGCTTGCCTGGGAAGTGGGAGGAGGAAACCAGGAAAGGCATAATATCTGTATTAGATCCATGGTAGACAAAAAAAAAAAAAAAAAGCTAGCCTTCTAGTTGCTCACAGCCTAGTGAATGAAGTCAGAAAATAAATAATGACCACACAACATGGAAAAGGGTCTTGTAGAGGCCTAAGCACCATCAGTGATATCACAAATGAGGTGGTGATCAGCTCTGGTGGCAAGAGCGAGAGTTCTTGGAAGCCACTCCAAGAAGTATATGCTATGATGGGAGGGCAGCCTGTGGCAGGCTGGGAGAAGGGCATTCCAGGCAGAGGGAACCACATGTAGGCAAGAGCCCTGATTACAAACAAGTTCAAGAAAGTTTGAAAGAAAAAACCTCTCAAATTCTCTTACATATCCTGGAAGAGTCAAGTCATAAGAACCTGAAGTTTGACAGTATACAAAAGTTTTTCAAAATTCCACAGACAACTAACAAACGCCAGGTTCTTTTCAAAATTGAAAAGGAGCTCCTAAAATCATGTGCTGATCCTCAAATGTCTACTGTCCCCTGCTAGCTGAGTGGTCAATGTCCTCTTCCAGATTGATTGAGCTGGGACAATATTAGCCCAGCTGTCCTGCCTGCTGGCTTTCCTGACAATCTTTTGGCCAGGGATTTTTTCTGTCTCGCCCAGAGTACCCCAAGACCTGAGCACCGGGTATATATTAAGAGGTATATATGAGAATTCTATTCCTGTCAGATCAAAGAACACAGTTCTTATAACAAAACTCAAAGCTCTGAAAATAAGAAATTCCTTCTTTTTAAGTTTTATTGTATCTGTTTATAATTGTTCCTGCTTCAAAACCTCAGATCTTAACATGGGGTGGGATCACGGTCTCATCATCCAGATTCAGACTCTCCCATGTTCTGGGTCACAGAAAAGCTGATATGCTATCTTCCTTAAAGAGTTACATGTTTTTTGCCCTAGAAGACTACACTCTCTTTGTACCAGAGATATCAGTGTGCACCAATCACCTGCTGATTGACTTCCATAGCTACCTGGTACTCTTGCTCCTTCTCTATCCCTCTTCCTCCCAGCCAGCCGTGAATGTGTTACATTCTTGGTAGCTCTGAAAGGCTGCAAGTTCTGAAGTTTCATATTCATAACTCTCAAACTGACATGAGAGGGTCTTTGCTTTAGCTAATCAGGGATATACACAAAAAAATGGGAATAAAATTTAGAAGCATATAAATAGATTTACTACATGTAAGTCTTAACATGTTTTGAAAAGCATGATGCTCTTAAATAGATGAATTTGGCTGATTTTAGAGATGATAATTTAGTGAGAATGTGGATCTACGGCTGTATAGAAAATCACCCCAAAACTTAGCAGTGTAAAATAATAAAAATCGTTTATTATCTTTTAGATTTCTGTGGCTCAGGAATTTGGGAGGAGGGTAGCTGGGTGGTTTAGGGTCTAATGAGGTTACAGGAAGACAGTGACTGGGACTGAGGTCATTTTGAAGACTTCTTCACTCACACACCTGAGACCTGGTGCTCCGGCTGGAAAGATTCAGACAGCTATCAACTGGAATAACTGCACCTTCCCTAAGGAGTCTCTCTGCTTGTTGTCTGCATCAGGGCAGCTTTAGGATATCTGGACTTCTAGCATAGCAGCCTGAGCCCCAAAAGGCACATCTCCTAAGAGATAGAGTCAGGCAAAAGCTGCATCTCTGCTCCTAACCCAGCCTCAGAAGTGTTAGGAGGTTGCCTCCCCCTCATTCTGTTTGGTAGAATTGAGTCACAAAGCCTGACCCATGTTCAAAGGAAGGGTAATTCGACTCAATCTTTTATTGCAGGAGTATCAAAGAATTTGCAGATTCTTTTTAGACAATCACAGAGAAAGTCAGGGAGAGGTGAGCATCAACTGCAAATGAAAGTCACAAAATTGGCTGGGCGCGGTGGCTCACACCTGTAATCCCAGTCCTTCAGGAGGCCAAGGTGGGCAGATCACTTGAAGCCAGGAGTTTGAGATCAGCCTGGTCAACATGGTGAAACCTCGTCTCTACTAAAAATACATAAATTAGCTGGGCGTGGTGGTACGTGCCTGTAATCCCAGCTACTTGGGAACCTGAGGCAGGAGAATTGCTTAGACCTGGGAGGTGGAGGTTGCATTGAGCCGAGATCACTCCATTGCACTCCAACTTGGTCGACAGAGCAAGACTCTGTCAAAAAAAAAAAAAAAAATAAGTCACAAAGAATAAAAGGCAAAAGTAATTTCCATTGACATTTCCTTAAAATTTGTCATGAATAAAATTCAGACCTTCCAAATCTTCTCAGTATGATTTCTACCCTTATTTAGTTTCTAATTTTTGCTATATAACTATATGTTTTCTTAATGACATCATTTTTTGTTTTAATTTAATTGGTAAATTTTGTTTTGCACCTGCTATATGCTAGGCATGTACTAAAACAATTGGAATACAGAAGCAAACTCATACAGTCCATGCGTTCACAGGAAATTCACAGTTAAATTGATAATTCCATGTGACAACTGCAACATTAGATGCATAAACAAGACATAGAGATGAAACAGATATGAGAAAGAAAAATAACCTGATAAAATCACATAGCGTGTCATCTTTTTTGCAGACTTGCAAAATGAGACTTTCGATTATGTCTAATTTAAATGTGCCATAAACCATACTGTTAATATTAATATGGAAAGTATTCCTTAATATAGCCTTCGGGGTTAAAGTCAGACAAAGATTTTCCAATTTAAAACATAAAAACACAAGCTTAGGATCCCAGTCTAGAAATAAATTATTGAGATGTCATTTGGTTCACCCCCATATATCCAGGTAGATTTCTCAGCGTAGTGCAAATCTATGGAAACCTATCTGCTATTTTCAAGATAGTGCTAATAGAAACAGCTTTTACATTTTACATGGTGAAGGATATTTACAATGCTGCAGGAAGTCCTGATGTACCATCAGGTATGAAAACCCTAAGAGGGAGCAGGTGTCAGAGGAGGAGGTCACAGGGCAGCCACTGAGGGAAAGCTGCATTCTGAGGCTGGAAGAAGGAAGAATGTCACTGAGGAGACAAAATAATGGTCATCAGGGAATTGGTAAAGTAAAGAGGAAAAGAAGTATCAAGACAGTACAATGCCATGACAACTCAAGTGAGAAGACTTTTCATAAGGAGAGGGGAGACAACCCCATGATTGAGCTACGTAGGTCAAGAAAAATGAAGGCTGAGATCAGTACTGCAGAAATCACAGGTAGCACAGGGTGCACATTGGTGATCTTCACATAGCAGTTTCTGTTGAATAATAGCAAAGCAGCTCAAATCCTCCTGGATTACCCAGCACACTATTTCCAAATAAGTAGCCCTAAAATATTATTGAATTGCATCACTCTTCAATGCAATTTAACAACTATCCATTTGAATGTTTTCTGTGTTTCTGGCCATTTTCAGTGGCTCCATACTCCCCACCAGAGATTAGATTCCTTAGCCCAGATGCATTGCTTTCCAATATCATTTAGCCTGTCTTAGCAACTATGTCCTCACATGCACACTTTACTTTGTCCAGATGTAATTAGGCCAATAAAAAACCCTGTTCAACAAATTTATTTACAAGGACATATCTAAGTTTTTATTTCTCATGCTGCCAGGGAAGAAGTCCAATCAGGTTAATTCAAAGATTCACTTTTAGTAGGGAGGTATTATGTAAAAGGAGAACGTTTAGATAAAAATTTTAGACAAAATTCAGAAAAATAATCTGTCCGGTTAAAGAACATCAATAGAGGAGGTAAGAAGCTGACTTTCCAGAAAAGCTTTTAATTGCATTAAAGTTTCTCAGAAAATTGCTTAAGCATGTATCAGGAATGCTACTTTCATTGCAGAAGAAAGTTGGTTGTGAACTGTCTCACACACATAAAGTTTTATTCTAGATCAAATTTGGAACTATTTTCCATCGATTTTCCATCTTTTTGTCTATATTTTGTGCTTTCTCAATGTCATCAGAACGTGCTTTGTGTCTGCATGATCATCCCTATCTACCAGTTTCTTCCACATTCCCTCCTCCTGAAAATGTTCTCTTCTCTTCTAAACTACAGTTCCTTTATTGTTCCACTCCTGCTTCTCATTTGTTGTAGTTTGTGTTTATATCTCCTATTTTAACTATAAGTAATCACTATCTTTTCCTGTCCGTATATGCATTAGTGTTAAATAAAGGCTGGAATAATAAGTGTATATAATTAAATCATAGTAAATAAGATATTTTATGATGCAATATTCAATATGTTATACTTTTAAAAATATTTCACAATTAAAATTAATAAATTTAATTTAATCTTTATTTAATAAATTAATTAAAATTATTAACTGCATTAGCCATATAAGATTCAGTAGTGAATCACTGAAAACTCAAAATTACAGTGCTTTAACAAGATAGAAATCAATTTTTTTTCTCTTATAAAGGCAATCTGGAGCTCAGCAGTCCAGAGCTGGTATAATGACTCCATCGTCCTTCTGTCTTCGTCCTTCTGATGGTGGCTCCATCATCCTCAGTGAGTGGCTCATTCCTCGTGGTTCCAAATAGATGTCTCATGTTTAGCGTTATTCCTGCCAGCAGGAAGGAAGAGTGGAAGAATGGCATACCCACCCCAACCTCCTTTTTTGAGACAGGGTCTCACTTTATTGTTCATGCCAGAGTATAGTGATCATAGCTCACTGTAGCCTCCACTTCCTGGGCTTGAGGGATCCTCCCACCTTAGCCTCCCAAGTAGCTGTGTCTACAGGAACACACCACCAAGCCCAGCTAATTTTTTAATTTTTTGTAGAGACAGGGGTCTCACTGTGTTGCCCACACTGGTCTCCAGTTACTCAGCTTAAGTGATCCTCCTGCCTTAGCATCCCAAAGTGCTGGGACTACAGGAATGAGCCACAACAAGTGGCTTCCTTTCCTTTTAAGGACACATCTCAGAAGTCGCACACATCTGATTATATCCCATCAGTTATAACTCAGTCACATACAGCACCCAGTAGTAATAGAAACTGAGGAATGTGCATGGTTTAAAAATCATGGGTTCTGCTACTAAGGAGGAAGAGAGAATAAATATTGAGAGACAAATGGAAGTCTCCATTTCTATGGCCCATTCTAATGTTTGCCCGACCTTGCCGGTCAGCGAATTTCTATTTTCATTTAAATTGGTTTTTCATATTCTAGCATATTTGTTCCTATTGAGTTCTCAATAAATATCAATAGATTCTATTTTTAACGTAGCAAAATATAAGTTCCAAGCTCTGGGAGATTTTATATATATTATATAATCAAAAATGTTGGGGGCAATTTTTATATAAAACATCATGGTCTCCAACTTTTTTGATCATGAACCGCAATCAATAAAATTTAATTCCCCAGTATATTTACACTTATTTATCAATATGCTTTATAAAATGTACCACTATATTAATATATTATATATATAAAATAAAACATGCACAAAAAATGAAATTGATAAGAAGTCAAAGTTTGAATATTTTCTTCCTTCACATCAGCTGATGTTCTTAAGCAAATGCTGATCTAACAGATGGTAGATATCCTGACTTATATTCTTTAGTGATCACATATATCATTATTGCAATTGAGAATTCAACCAAAACCTAACAAAGAAGGCTGGAACAAAATGCTAACAATATAAGTTGTTATATTGTTATCTCCCACATGGAAAAGAAATAATGATTGCTGCAACTCCCACATTTTGGGTCCGACAAACAAATTAAGCGTCTCGACAAAATGTCTACATTGAAAAACCCATTTGGGTTTTTTCACAACATACTTGACTTTGCTAAAGAGTTCAATATCTTCTTGTTTATGAAGCTTTAATTTTACCACTATTGGGTTACGCAGATGGAATAAACAAGGAACACCACTGCTCTGCTCATTGTGGTCATGAGTTACAGGGCCCTGGAGAAGCGTGTTGAGGTACTATGGAGTGTTGATTTCAATGTGCTGTGTGTGTACTATGTGTGCTTCTATATAACATGTATGTAGACTTGGAAGCTTTTCAAACGAAGCTATAGCTGGACTAGTCATGTTGCATTTCCCTAAGGCCAAAACCTAAAATTGACAGCTTTCACTTTGTGTTACAGAATAAAACCAAGCAATCAGGACTAGGCAGACCCCTGCCACACAGCAACTTGCTGATATCAATTACTTAGCCTAATTATCTTGACAAAGTATACTATTCATTTAAATCTTTCATTTTCTGAGACCACAAAAAACAACAGACTATAGAAAAGAGTGATCATGCCATCTAGGAATTACTAATATATAAGATGTTGACTTTTGGTCAGAGTCCAGCATATATCCAAGGCCTTAAGAGTAAGAAGATTTGAAAAGTAGTTTAGAGGAAGTTGAAAATATAGCTTTATGAAGAGAGAGCATTGCCTAAGAGAGATGGTGGGCTCTAAAAATGAAATTCTGACCATGCTATGATAAATAAATGTGGAAATAAGGACATGAGTAAGACTGCCCAGAAATCCTCTGATAAGTTTAGATTTTGAAAGAATACATATATAAAGCAAGGAAGGTCATACAACCAAGGTCACAAATGGTGAAATGTCTAAGACAATTGTCAGAATCGTTAATGTGCTCATAAGCCAAACCTTACAAAAGTGACAAAAGCAATAAAACCAATCGTTTCAACTCTGTTTGGATCACTGATGTGAACAAGAAAGGGAAATGTACAATACTGGAGATGACAGTACAGTGCTAATAGATGAGAGAAACAGTTCCATCGAGGAAAATTATTTTCAAAATTTAAAAGTCAAGCATGGGTTGAAGGGGACACAAATTTCTAGAAAAGAGAGGGCTGCTTAAATGAATCCTATCATCATTTCCAGAGGATTCTAAAGGAACTCCTAGGCATGATTGTGAGGTAACCATTGAATCGAAGACAAACAGAAATACGTCGAAAGACAAACAAAACAGAGTCGCTTTGGATTTACAGAAGGTAGGAGATAGGGGTTTGGAAGCAAATTCTAGAAACAGTAAATAAATAAGTAGACATGATGTTATTACATTGCAAAATTCCAGAGAGGGCAATAAAAGAGGTGGCTTGTGGACCTCACAAAACGAAATGATGATCAGTAGGATCTAGTGAGTATATTCATAATGAAAATCCATTCCAAATGGGCTTTCAGTAAGGTAAATACATTATCTTTTCAGTAAGGTAAGTAGATGCGCAGATATGGGCACATGCCATAACCATGGCACAGAAGAACTATAAGATAGCCTCCTTAGAAACTTGAAATGCAATTGTTAAAGGTATACTACGCAGGACTTTCTTTCCTTTTTAAAGAATAATTTAATTTTTTATGATATAAGCCATATTTTTTAAGTACATGGACACAGTATTTCCTTGATCCTAAGATGTAATTTATTGTAAGATAATCCATTAATTTAAATATAGCTTTCTGGGTTGTAAAAAGGATTTATATTAAGTGTATAATTTATCCTAATTTTAGAATCACTGAAATATTAAAAAATACACCTTAAGATTGAGGAAATACATACACATATACACGAACACATTTACAGAGTTGAAATCATACATTTTATACAGTTGGCATTTTATTGTAGTTTTTTGATCCCTATGTCATAAAAAAACTCTATAAACATAATTTCTAGTAAATCAGTTACATATTATAATTCATTTAATTACTACTTTATTCTGAAATTTTTTATTGTTTTTCTTATAAAATTTCAATTTACTTTTCAAAAATATTTATCTGCATTTCTGATTATTTCCTTGGGGTACATTTCCAGAAGTGGAATTATTGAATGAAACGATACATTATGTTTTAAAGAGTCTTGATACACACAGTACCAAACTACTTCTCAGAAAGCTTGTACCAATTCACATTGCCACTTTTTTGAAAAAGGACCCTCTTACCGGCATTCAAAATGTTCTTTCCTTTTCAAATTCTTTGTTGATTTAGCAGGGGGAAAAATTTAATTTTAACTTGGTTTGAATTTCATTAACTACATATTTAACATTCAGTATTTTTATATGAACATTATTGTTTATGTTTCTTCTGTGAATTATCTGTTCTTGCGTTTTTTTCATTTTTCTAATGAAAATTTATTTTCCTTATCCATTGTTATGTCATCTTCATAATATCAAAGATAGTATTTCTGCCTTATTTGTGGCAATTTTGGGGTTTTTAAAAATTAAATATTTATGTTATTTTGTTTTAATTCTGTCTGCCCTCTTATTTATCTTTTATTAAAAACTCATCCTAAGGAGTATATGCCTTTTCATTGGAAAGTTTACAAAATTTACTTCGATTCTTATATCTGATATTTGACCTTACCACTAGCATTTTGTTTTTTTCCTTTTGTTTTTGGGTAATGTCTTGCTGTTTATTTTGTGGGTGCCTGTGTTTTTCTCTATGATTGGTGTTTTGATTGCTTTTATCTCCCATGGTGATTTGGAACATAGACATATTTTTTTTTTTTATTTTGCTGGTGGTTGCTGCTAAGTTTTTCAAATCATATGTGAACCTATATTTCATAAAATATCAAATTCATGAATGAAACAAAACCTTTGATTTTCATTATGTGAGATTAGGAATTTGGTATGTTTTTACTCCCCTATCCTTTCCTGCATTTGATTTCTGGTCTTCATTGATATCATCTGGGATTTCGATCTAGATCATTACTACTAAATTATTTCTTTTCTATTTATAACTTTTAGAGGAATTTTATAGTAATTTTCAAGTAAATTATTTATTTTATATATGCTTTCAGCTTTGTATTAATGTAACACCAATTATTTTAATTTAAATATATGTTAGTGTGGTTTTGTTGCTCACAGTCACTAGCAGTCCTTTTATATTAGAGCTTTTCTGTTCCTGGGTCCTTGAGTTTTTAATGCGATTCTCAGGCAGCTAGATTGTAAAAAGGCCAGAACAATAGATTGACCAGATGACATTTAACAATAAAGCTGGAAAAGTAATGCACTTAGGTTCAAAGATGAAATAAATATGGGTTGGAGGAGTCTGTTGGCAATAATTGTAATGAAAATGACCAAGAGATTGGAGTTTGTAACCTCAATATAAGCAAACCATTGTAATGTGATAGTTTAAAAAGCAAAAGCAAATACGGTGGTCATGTTAAAAAGCACAAATCATAGAACAAAATGATAACAATTCCACTTGAGTAGGTAGAAGCATGGAGTCTTTGGCTAGAATGTTCAAGTCAGTTTGAGCATCTCAACATTTAAAAACGAGCAAACATCAAAAAGGGCAATTAAGACAGAGAAGACTCTGAAAATCATATCATACAAATTTTGACTGAGGGAACTGGGGGTTTGAAACCAGGGCAAAATGAGATTTAGGAGCTCTGACAGTATTTGTGTATTTGAAGAGCTATCACAGAGAATAAATTTGGACTCATTGCTCCTGGAGGCAGATGTAGGGGGATAAATAAAGTTTCAGAATGAAAGACTGTGATGCAAAAGGAGGAAATTTGTCGTAGAGCAGTCCAAGATTGCCATGGGCCGCATCAGACATCTCATGGTTTCCATCCTCAGACAGTAGATAGTATCTTTTGAAGATGACACATAGCCTAAATGATATTGTCAAATAAATGGTTAGTTAGAAATGTGTTTGGGACAAATATACTACTGTGTGTGATTTCCTAGACTTGTCCTTGCTACACTATGTTCCCCCTTGCCCCTACCCCTAATACCTCTACTAAAGAGCATCTTGTTCTCACCTGTTCACTCTCTTTCCTACTTCATCTTTAAGGAGAGTTCTGTTTTTGCCAGGCAGGGTTCTGGGCTTCTTATATAGAGGTACAAGGTCTGGAGAAGTGGAAGAAAAATGGGAAATGCTCTTACCTGCTGGCTCAGCTTCCAGAATGGCTTTGTTATTGAGAATACAGGGAAAATGTGAATAGCATTTTTTAAAGCGTTGCTTGATAACTTTAAAAAGTTAAAAGGATGGCATGGTGTGAGAAAAGAGAGATAGAAAAGCCAGGCTATTAGCCAGGCTATTAGCCAGGTGGTGGCTCATGCCTGTAATCCCAGCATTTTGGGAGGCTGAGGTGGTTGGATTACCTGAGGTCAGGAGTTTGAGACCAGCCTGGCCAACATTGTGAAACCCCATCTCCACTAATAATACAAAAAAATTATCTGTGTGTGGTGGCACATGCCTGTAATCCAGCTACTCGGGAGGCTGAGGCAGGAGAATTGCTTGAACCCGGGAGGCAGAGGTTACAGTGAGCTGAGATCACACTATTGCACTCCAGCCTGGGCGACAAGAGTGAAACTCTGTCTCCAAAAGAAAGAAAAGCCAGGCTTTCTGTCTGAATGTTTGCAGGCTTTGGAGGGTGGGGAGGCTCTGAAGTCTCTGCATAATATGGAAGGGCAAGAGAGACAAGAAAAGGAGATGAGAGCAAGTTCAGAAACAAAGTCAGTCTATTGTCCTGAAATAAAGAAGTATGCTCCCTGCAGTACGTTTCTCCCATGGGAGAAACAAAAGAGGATCATGAGAGCCTAGAAGAGTCTCTGGATATATTTCCACGGGCAAAAGTCATAAGACTCAGTGATGAGGAATCAGAATTTTACATCAGATCTCTTTTTCCACTTTAAATAGCATACAAATGGTTATATATACTGGTGGTAGTATTAATCATGTAGCGTTGTCATTCCAAAGTGTGGATTCACTCCTTCTCCATTAACCATTCTCTGCTTCATAAAGTCTAACTATGGACTGCTCCAAGGAGTGTGTGTGTGTGTGTGTGCGTGCACGCGCACGCACGCATGCATGTTTTACATCCCTATTCCAATCAAAATTTGGTTGCCCAAAGAGGACAGAAAGGGAAAAGCAACACTCTTTCCAAATGCTGTCTCATTTTTGTTGTTGTTGTTGTTGGGTGTTGTGATGGTGAATTTTATGTGTCAATTTTGCTGGGCCACATTGCCCAGAAATGTGGCCAAACACTATTCTGGATGTTTCTGTAAGGGTATTTTTAGATGAGGATTAACATGTACATCAGTGGACTTAGAGCAAAGCAGATTGCCTCCATAAAGTGAGTGGGCCTCATCCAACCAGTTGAAGGGCTGAATAGAACAGCAGACTATACTCCTTGAGCAGGAGAGAATGCTGCCAGCAGGCGGCCTTTGGACCTGAACTGCAATGTTGGTTCTTCTCTAGGTCTCCAGCCTGCCCACCCAGCCTGCAGATTTTGGACTTTACAGCTGCCATAATCATGTCAGCCAATTCCTTAAATTAAATCTCTTTCTATGTTTATATACATCCTACCAGTTTTGTTTCTCTGGAGAACTCTGACTAATACAACTGTACTATATATTGTGGGTATAAAAAGACAGCCTGCATTTGAAAGGAAATCAGGGGGCGGGGCACCAAGATGGCCAAATAGGAACAGCTCCAGCCTCCAGCTCCCAGTGTGAGTGACACAGAAGATGGGTGATTTCTGCATTTCCAACTGAGGTAGGGAGTTCATCTCACTGGGGCATGTCAGACAGTCAGTGCAGGGCAGTGGGTGCAGCCCAACAAATGAGAGCGTAAGCAGGGCAAGGCATCGCCTCACCCAGGAAGCACAAAGGGGAAGGGAATTCTTTTTCCTAGCCAAGGGAAACTGTGACACACAACATCTGGAAAATCAGGTCACTTCCACCCTAATACTGCACTTACCAAGGGTCTTAGCAAACGGACACCAGGAGATTATATCCCATACCTGGCTCAGAAGGTCCCATGCCCACGGAGCATCTCTCATTGCTAGCAGAGCAGTCTGAGATCTAACTGCAAGGTGGCAGCGAGGCTGGAGGAGGGGCACCCGCCATTGCTGAGGCTTAAGTAGGTAAACAAAATGGCCAGGAAGCTTGAACTGGGTGGAGCCCACCGCAGCTCAAGGAGGCCTGCCTGCCTCTGTAGACTCCACCTCTGGGGACAGGGCATAGCTAAACAAAAAGGAGCAGAAACCTCTGCAGCTGTAAACATCCCTGTCTAACAGCTTTGAAGAGAGTATTGATTCTCCCAGCATGGAGGTTGAGATCTGAGAACGGACAGACTGCCTGCTCAAGTGGGTCCCTGACCCCTGAGTAGCCTAACTGGGAGACATCCCCCACTAGGGGCAGACTGATACCTCACACCTCACATGGCCAGATACATCTCTGAGACAAAGCTTCCAGAGGAACAATCAGACAGCAACACTTGCTGTTCAGCAATATTCTTTCTTCTGCAGACTCTGCTGCTGATACTCAAGCAAACAGGGTCTGGAGTGGACCTCAAGCAAACTCCAACAGACCTGCAGCTGAGGGTCCTGACTGTTAGAAGGAAAAGTAACAAACAGAAAGGACATCCACACCAAAATCCCATCTGTACATCACCATTATCAAAGACCAAAGGTGGATAAAACCACAAAGATGGGGAAAAAGCAGTGCAGAAAAGCTGAAAATTCAAAGAATCAGAGTGCCCCTCCCCCTCCAAAGGAACGCAGCTCCTCACCAGCAATGGAACAAAGCTGGATGGAGAATGACTTTGATGAGTTGAGAGAAGAAGATTTCAGTTGATCAAACTTCTCAGAGCTAAAGGAGGAACTATGAACCCAATGCAAAGAAACTAAAAACCTTGAAAAAAGATTTGATGAATGGATAACTAGAATAACCAATGCAGAGAAGTCCATAAACGACCTGATAGAGATGAAAACCATGACACAAGAACTACGTGACAAATGCACAAGCTTCAGTAACCGACTCGGTCAACTGGAAGAAAGAGTATCAGTGATTGAAGGTCAAATGAATGAAATGAAGCTAGAAGACAATTTAGAGAAAAAAGAGTCAAAAGAAATGAACAAAGCCTCCAAGAAATATGGGATTATGTGAAAAGACCAAATCTATGTCTGATTGGTGTACCTGAAAGTGACAGGGAGAATGGAACCAAGTTGGAAAACACTCTGCAGGATATTATCCAGGAGAACTCCCGCAACCTAGGAAGGCAGGCCAACATTCAAATTCAGGAAATACAGAGAACGCCACAAAGATACTCCCCGAGAAGAGCAACCCCAAGACATAATTGTCAGATTCACCAAAGTTGAAATGAAGGAAAAAATATTAAGGGCAGCCAGAGACAAAGGTCGGGTTACTCACAAAGGGAAACCCATCAGACTAACAGCAGATCTCTTGGCAGAAACTCTACAAGCCAGAAAAGAGTGGGGGCCAATATTCAACATTCTTAAAGAAAAGAATTTTCAACACAGAATTTCATATCCAGCCAAACTAAGTTTCGTAAGTGAAGGAGAAATAAAATCCTTTACAGACAAGCAAATGTTGAGAGATTTTGTCACCACCAGCCCTGCCCTACAAGCGCTCCTGAAGGAAGCACTAAATATGGAAAGGAACAATCGGTACCAGCCATTGAAAAAACATGCCAAAATGTAAAGACCATCAATGCTAGGAAGAAACTGCATCAACTAACGAGCAAAATAATCAGCTAACATCATAATGACAGGATCAAGTCCACACATAACAATATTAACTTTAAATGTAAATGGGCTAAATGGGCTAATTAAGAGACACAGACTGGCAAATTGGAAAAAAGAGTCAAGACTCATCAGTTTCCTGTATTCAGGAGACCTATCTCACATGCAGAGACACACATAGGCTCAAAATAAAGGGATGGAGGAAGATCTACCAAGCAAATGGAAAACAAAAAAAGGCAGGGGTTGTAATCCTAATCTCTGATAAAACAGACTTTAAACCAATAAAGATCAAAAGAGACAAAGAAGGCCATTACATAATGGTAAAGGAATCATTGCAAAAGGAAGAGCTAACTACCCTAAATATATATGCACCCAATACAGGAGCACCCAGATTCATAAACCAAGTCCTTAGAAATTTACAAAGAGACTTAGACTCCCGCACAATAATCATGGGAGACTTTAACACCCCACTATAAACATTACACAGATCAACGAGACAGAAAGTTAACAAGGATATCCAGGAATTTAACTCAGCTCTGCAACAAGTGGACCTAATAGACATCTACAGAACTCTCCACCCCAAATCAACAGAATATACATTCTTCTCAGAACCATATCACACTTATTCTAAAATTGATCGCATAGTTGGAAGTAAAGCACTCCTCAGCAAATGTAAAAGAACAGAAATTACAACAAACTGTCTCTCAGACCACAGTGCAATCAAACTAGAACTCAGGACTAAGAAACTCAATCAAAATTGCTCAACTACATGGAAACTGAACAACCTGCTCCTGAATGACTACTGGGTACATAACAAAATAAAGGTAGAAATAAAGATGTTCTTTGAAACCAATGAAAACAAAGATACAACATACCAGAATCTCTGGGACACATTTAAAGCAGTGTGTAGAGGGAAATTTATAGCACTAAATGCCCACAAGAGAAAGCAGGAAAGATCTAAAATTGACACTCTAACATCACAATTAAAAGAACTAGAGAAGCAAGAGCAAACACCTTCAAAAGCTAGCAGAAGGCAAGAAATAACTAAGATCAGAGCAGAACTGAAGGAGATAGAGACACAAAAAACCCTCCAAAAAATCAATGAATCCAGTAGTTGGTTTTTTGAAAAGATCAACAAAATTGATAGACCGCTAGCAAGACTAACAAAGAAGAAAAGAGAGAAGAATCAAATAGATGCAATAAAAAATGATAAAGGGGATATCACCACCAATCCCACAGAAATACAAACTACCATCAGAGAATACTATAAACACCTCTACACAAATAAACTAGAAAACCTAGAAGAAATGGATAAATTCCTGGACATGTACACTCTCCCAAAACTAAACCAGGAAGAAGTTGAATCCCTGAATAGACCAATAGCAGGCTCTGAAATTGAGGCAATAATTTATAGCCTACCAACCAAAAAAAGTCCAGGACCAGACAGATTCACAGCTGAATTCTACCAGAGGTACAAGGAGGAGCTGGTACCATTCCTCCTGAAACTATTCCAATGAATAGAAAAAGAGGGAATTCTCCCTAACTCATTTTATGAGGCCAACATCATCCTGATACCAAAGCCTGGCAGAGACACAACAAAAAAAGAGAATTTTAGACCAATATCCCTGATGAACATTGATCCAAAAATCCTCAATAAAATGCTGGCAAACCGAATCCAGCAGCACATCAAAAAGCTTATCCACCATGATCAAGTGGGCTTCATCCCTGGGATGCAAGGCTAGTTCAACATACACAAATCAATAAACATAATCCAGCATGTAAACAGAACCAAAGACAAAAACCACATGATTATCTCAATGGATGCAGAAAAGGCCTTTGACAAAATTCAACAGCCCTTCATGCTAAAAACTCTCAATAAATTCAGTATTGATGGAACGTATCTCAAAATAATAAGAACTATTTATGACAAACCCACAGCCAATATCATACTGAATGGGCAAAAACTGGAAGCATTCCCCTTAAAAACTAGCACAAGACAGGGATGCCCTCTCTCACCACTCCTATTCAACACAGTGTTGGAAAGTTCTGGCCAGGGCAATCAAGCAAGAGAAAGAAATAAAGTGTATTTGATTAGGAAAAGAAGAAGTCAAATTGTCCCTGTTTGCAGATGACATGATTGTATTTTTAGAAAACCCCATCCCCTCAGCCCAAAATCTCCTTAAGCTGATAAGCAACTTCAGCAAAGTCTCAGGATACAAAATAAATATGCAAAAATCACAAGCATTCTTATACACCAATAACAGACACACAAAGAGCCAAATCATGAATGAATTCCCATTCACAATTGCTTCAAAGAGAATAAAATACCTAGAAATCCAACTTGCAAGGGATGTGAAGGACCTCTTCAAGGAGAACTACAAACCACTGCTCAAGGAAATAAAAGAGGACACAAACAAATGGAAGAACATTCCATGCTGATGGATAGGAAGAATCAATATCATGAACATGGTCACACTGCCCAAGGTAATTTATAGATTCAATGCCATCCCCATTAAGCTACCAATGACTTTCTTCACAGAATTGGAAAAAACTACTTTAAAGTTCATATGGAACCAAAAAAGAGCCCACATTGCCAAGACAATCCTAAGTCAAAAGAACAAAGCTGGAGGCATCACGTTACCCGACTTCAAACTATACTACAAGACTACAGTAACCAAAACAGCATGGTACTGGTACCAAAACAAAGGTATAGACCAATAGAACAGAACAGAGCCCTCAGAAATAATACCACACATCTTCGGCCATCTGCTCTTTGACAAACCTGACAAAAACAGAAAATGGGGGGAAAGGATTCCCTATTTAATAAATGGTGCTGGGAAACTGGCTAGCCATAAGTAGAAAGCTGAAACTGGATCCCTTCCTTACTCCTTATATAAAAATTAATTCAAGATGGATTAGAGACTTAAATGTTAGACCTAAAACCATAAAAACCCTAGAAGAAAACCTAGGCAATACCATTCAGGACATAGGCATGGGCAAGGACTTCATGTCTAAAACACCAAAAGCAATGGCAACAAAAGTCAAAATTGACAAATGGGATCTAATTAAACTAAAGAGCTTCTGCACAGCAAAAGAAACTACCATCAGAGTGAACAGGCAACCTACCGAATGGGAGAAAATTTTTGCAATCTACTCATCTGAGAAAGGGCTAATATCCAGAACCTACAAAGAACTCAAACAAATTTGTGAGAAAAAAACAACCCCATCAAAAAGTGGGCAAAGGATGTGAACAGACACTTCTCAAAAGAAGACATTTATGCAGCCAACAGACACATGAAAAAATGCTCATCATTACTCGTCATCAGAGAAATGCAAATCAAAACCACAATGAGATACCATCTCACACCAGTTAGAATGGCAATCATTAAAAAGTCAGGAAACAACAGGTGCTGGAGAGGATGTGAGGAAACAGGAACACTTTTACACTGTTGGTAGGACTGTAAACTAGTTCAACCATTGTGGAAGACAGTGTGGTGATTCCTCAAGGATCTAGAACTAGAAATACCATTTGACCCAGCCATCCCATTACTGGGTATATACCCAAAGGATTATAAATCATGTTGCTATAAAGACACATGCACACGTATGTTTATTGCGGCACCATTCACAATAGCAAAGACTTGTAACCAACCCAAATGTCCATCAATGACAGACTGGATTAAGAAAATGTTGCACATATACTCCATGGAATACTATGCAGCCATAAAAAAGGATGAGTTCGTATCCTTTGTAGGGACATGGATGAAGCTGGAAACCATCATTCTCAGTAAACTATCGCATGAACAGAAAACCAAACACCATAGGTTCTCACTCATAGGTGGGAATTGAACAATGAGATCACTTGGACACAGGAAGGGGAACATCACACACTGGGGCCTGTTGTGGGGTGGGGGTAGTGGGGAGGGATAGCATTAGGAGATATACCTAATGTAAATGACGAGTTAATGGGTGCAGCACACCAACATGGCACATGTATACATATGTAACAAACCTGCACATTGTGCACATGTACCCTAGAACATAAAGTATTATTTTTAAAAATGTGAAAAATAAAGAAAGGAAATCAGGCTACATGAACCCAAAAATATGACCCCACTCTCATATTTTACATAGTTTTCTATCAGTCTCCAGATTCCATACAGAACCATAATATATTGTTTAACATACACAGCGTTTGTATGAGTGGGGTTGTAACTCACCAAAACTTTCAAAATATCTTATTCTCTTCAGAAATTTTGCAATTAGCAAAAATATGCAGGAAGGTATTTTTTAATTGAGTAATGATAATAAAGACACATGTATTAAGCATATTAGCAAAGAGTGTGAACAAATGGATACAGAAAAAGTTTGGTAACATATAATAGATTTCTCATTATCCTGTGCAGATATTTCATTAAGAGAATACCCACCTAAAATGGATTATTCATCATCGAATGATAAACAGTGAGAATTCTTCTGTAGGAAATATTTTGTAAGTTCTTTTTAGAATATAGAGAAGATGATCTGTCCCTAGAATTCATATTCAAGACAGATTACTCAATGAATGTAATCATTTGGAGACCCCCTTCTATAATTGTGAGGAGAGGACACAGTTTTTCAAAGACCGAAGTCCCTTTCTTCTCTTTCCCACTGTACAATTCCATTCAGGTCTAAAGTTTTGCACCCAAAATGGAATGAGCTTTTAAGCCTTAGGTATGATTCATCATCATCTTTTACAAGAATGATCTTCTAGTTTCTTCCAAGTTAAATCAGCAATAGAGGGCCATTCCATGAAAAGTCCAATGATGTTATATAAATTGGGATTAATATATTAAAATGGAGTTTGTATTTGAATGAAATTGCCGAAGTAAAGAGCAGAGAGGACAAATGACCATTATAAGCCATGATGCATATGAAAGGACCTACACTTACCGCTTACACATACTAGAAAATTAATTAATGTTGAAGTTCTTTCTTGCTACTCAGTATTCATATTTCCAAGTAAATCCAATTTCAAATCCAGTGTATCATGTAGAGACACATTAAAATTTAAATTCCCTACAACTTTAATAGGCTTATTTTTAACACTACCAGTGATAATCCCAGCTGACTGAGATTTCCATATAGGTGGGAAGTTGGCTAAGTGGCCTACGAGATCTCTGCCAAATCTGATATTCTTGAGCTTTCTTCTAGGAGCCCATAGTTAGCTGCTGTAAAGATGGAGCAGCCCATTTACATTCCTAAGAGTATTTTCTTTTGATCCTAAGTGTATTTTGCATTCACGAACTCATAAGATAATACCTGCAACGAGGCATTCAGGTGTTACCTTATGGGTTTTTTAATGCAAAATACCTTTAATTCCCTGTGGAAATCCTAATCCTGTATCTTCTGTCCTAAAGCTTACACTGTCTACATCAGTTTAGCTAAAGATATGTGGCAGCCAGCAAAGTCATGATGTTTGAAAACCAGGAGAATTAAGACATGCTCAGTTTGTGCATTCAATAATCGGCTATTTGTTCTCTCTTGTAGGTGCCCAGAGGGCAAGGTCTGGGCCCACTTTAATTGTGGGTGCAATCCATAATATAAAGCCAGTGGCCTATGTGTGCTTAACAAATACCATCAGGTAATTAGGATGATGATGGGTAACTGTCTGTTGTTACCACTTGCCAAGGAATTAAACTACATTTACACTTCCAGTAATTATCTCCATGCCAAATTGTTCCCATGTGGACCCAAACATTGCAATTTTAGATGGATTCACACTATAGCAGTGATTACTTAATTATTCTACTGTGAGGAGAGCCCAGTTTTCAAAAGAAACAACTTTCACAACTCATTAGACACATCTTCTGTCTGCTGTAGGTATTATTACCCAAATAAGTTGAGGATGGAGGTGGGAATGGGATTCAAAAATTTTTACTGAAGACAGATGGCGCTATAAATACCCTACTTTCCAGAGTCATGGCACTTAAGTTCCACTTTCTTTTAAACAAAGCAGTTAGATTGCTAATTTACCCCCAAGTATGTAAATAAATTATACACACATATGCATTACATCAGTAACATTTTGGACTGAATTCTGTACAATTTCAAAGAAAGGATCTATGCCATTGATTGGGATAAGACATACAACTGTATGGACTCAGGCAAGTGGGGTGGGCCACAGACAACCCTACTTCCTTTTCGTCACTTAATACTGGCTATCTCCAAATCCCCTGGATCAATTACACACAATATTGCATAAGAACATTTTTATTAAGTCTCAGATTAAGTGTCAAATTAGATGGCAGAGGGGAGTGTGTTACGGAAAGGGCCGTTCTCACATATATCTAAGTCACCTATAATCTTCAAGGAGCATTTCACTTTTAAGCATGAGGATACATAAAGTCTATTTCTAGAAATTATTAGTTCAGTTAAGGAATAACTTTTGATAAAATGTATATTCTCAAAAGGTATGGCAAGAAGACAGGTGGCCTAGGAATAGATATGAGCTGTACAGGATGGTTGCACATAAGCTTCTTCACAAACAGACTAAAGTTTCTGTGGTTTTCTTTTTTCCCCGGAGTCTGTAATCTTCTATGATGATCATTTCATTAAAATTTACCGCATGCTAATTTGCATTTTCTCTGTGGAGCACATACTTCCTCCATGTTAATGTAACTTTCCCTTTCTCTGGGCTAATCTTGGTTTGATTGAAATAATGTGGAGTCAAAATGGTGGCCTGAACATAGAAAACCTTTTATTACAGAATGTGATATAATTGGCTTCAGGAATCTACAAGTGAACCTCTGACACAAGGGGAAATGGCACCTGAGAAACCAGCAGGCAAAGGAAATAGCCAGCCCACACAGATCACTTTTCTTGTGCCTTTGGCAAGAATATGACCCAGTGATAGGATGTTGGAGATACAGCCTTAGAGTAGGCCTTAGAGTGGATAAAAGTGCCTTTACCAAGATACTGCACTACGTCCAGAGCCACCTAAGACCCTTCTCTCCACATGCATCCTCTTTCCATCTTTACTTCGGGCTCCATGCTCATTTAATTGCATAGTTTTGTTTTTGTTTTTGTTTTTTTTCTAAACCAAGAACCTTCCAGAATCGATAGGTAGCTCCATTCTTACTGTGTGACTGATAACAGTTAGAGTCTTGCTGTAATTGCAATGTGTTTTTACATGCAAATATAAGAAGAAAAATTAAGGAAGTTCTCTAAGTTATCCAGACAAGTTGCAATCAATTCAAATCCATTAATAAGTGTTTTTAAAATCCTATGTTCCTAATCCAACACTGTGGGAACACAGAACCTGGTTTATGACTCCAAGAGTTTTAAATAAACCAGGTACAGAACATAACCCCATAAACGTGAAAGTGGCAACAAAACAACCTACATTAGAATATGGTGTCATAGAAGTTCAGAGAAAGGAGATCTAGTACATGAGACATCAAACCAATTGAAGAAATCGCAGACTCCTTTCGACCTGATGTGTTCCTAGAAATCCCTAGACTTCTGTTCACTTCATATGTGAGAAATCTCTGACCTAGTCTGGAACATGAATAGTTACAGAATATAAACTCTACATTTGATTATTGAGAAATGGGTATACTCTTTGGGAAAATTTCATTTAATAACTGGAATCTAATGTAGGGCATGGAAGAATAGCTGGGAAATTATTCCAAACTTACTTCAGACCCCAGAATGAAGCCAGTGGCCTATCTCCACTGTTCAGCCTGGGTGTGAACAGAGATATGATCATAGTGGTAAAAACCAATTGGTTTTCTAAAAATAAACCTTTGGTAGTCAAATTTATTTTTCTTTGTTATGCACTATGAATAAAATGATACTTACACCACTGCATAGTTTAAATTATTTCCTGGAGTGCAGTTGGGCTTTGGAACTTAGTGATCTCAATTTTAAACTAACTCTTGGGGGTGGGAAGGAGTTGGCACTTCATAGTGAAGCATTTCATCACCTAAACTCCCTTGCCCAAAAATAACTCTTTATATTTTAGATATAAAAATTCCATTACTTTAGCCTGAGATTGAGTTTCATCATTCCATAGGTTCAGTTAACACACTCCAAATGAAAGAATCCAAACAGACATTTGATAAGCTATCTACCATGTATCAAATTCATGCCAGTGGATTAGAAGAATATATTATGAAATGACTGACAGTTCTTTGAAAATAACAATTTATTACCTGTCACACTGCTAAAGTATGCTTTTAATATACAGAAGTGAAATAATATTGAAATAAAATGAACTCTAAGCTGAAACAGGAGTTATACTATTCCAAATAGATCCCAGATGACTATGAAAAACATATTTGTCTGGGTAATAATTAAATAAGTGATACATAGTTATTACATAGATAACAAATTTCAATGCAATATACTATGCAAGTTATCCTATTAACATAAAAACAACACTGAGCTCAGCAACTCAAGATGGAACAGATACTTGGAATTCTAAATTTGGAGAGCAATATATGGCAAAAGTTTGGTAATTAGTATTAAGAATCTGACTTATTTCCTGTTAAGTCAGTGGATTTAACTCTAAGTTTTGGGCCCATCCATTACAGGAAATTTGTTATAATTGGTTCACTTTGGGTTAAATGGTTGATATTTTTAGCATCTGAAACCTGTTATTTTGTAGCTGAGGTTTATCCTACTTTCCTATAGCTTCACAAACTTTCCATTTTAAATTACAGAACTTCCATGCTAATTATAAACTTTTATCTTTAAAAGTGGTGCTGCCTTTTAATCATTTGCTGTAGTTGGAGATTTTTTCCTAAAACCTTATAGAAGATGGCACTGTTCTTAATTTTGATCAGGGAAGTTTGTAGAATATAGCAAAAGTTCAAGATCTTAATACTCCGGTAAGCCTTGGTCAAAGGCAGAATTTAATGCACAGCTAAATGTTTAGATATGAGAACCTACACTTGCAATATACAAATGTTTCTCTACAGTAGCAAAGGAAATGAAAGTTCCAATTTTGAACTTACAATGGAACCTATTGAATGCTATCTCTCCCTGTATTAAAATTAGTCACAGTCAGGTTGGCTCTGGCAATGAATAAAGCTATGGTCAGCTCACAGGTGAGCCAGTTAATGTTATTCTCTTTGCCTCTTTGGTCATTGGCTGTGCTCTAAACTTGAAAGTCTTTGTACCTGGAGGTAGAAGTTGTAAGTGCAAATCCATCACTGGGTGGGGGCCAAACTGCTAAATATATATGGCCCAGGGATAGTTTTTAGTAACCTTAACCCTGAGTGATTAAAAAAGCACAGAAATGGGACTGACCATGGGAAACTACATTAACTCTGGTCATTAAAATACCAGTAAGCATAAATAAGAATAATAGTAACAACTATAATTTATTTAGTGCTTCTTAGAACCAGACATTGTCTATGTACTTCCTCCCTTTTTGTAATATATGTGTTTGTATCTCCATTTTGCAGATGAGAAAACTGAAGCTCAAAGAGTTTATATCATTTGCCCAGTGTTACACAGTAACTGGTAATGGAACCACAATTTAAAGTGGGCATGTCTCTGGATCAGGTATGGTGGCTCACGCCTGTAATCCCAGCACTTTGGGAGGCCAAAGTGGGTGGATCACTTGAGGCCAGGAGTTTGAGACCAGCCTGGGCAACATGGTAAAACCCCGTCTCTACTAAAAAAATTCAAAAATTAGCCAGGCTTAATCTCAGCTGCTCAGGAGGCTAAGACAGAAGAATCGCTTCAACCTTGGAGGCAGAAGTTGCAGTGAACCAAGATCGTGCCAATGCACTCCCGCCTGGATGACAGAGCAATACTCTGTCTCAAAAATAAATAAATAAATAAACAAAATTAGAAAACAAAAGTAAATTAAAAAATAAAGTGGGTGTGCCTCATCCTAAAGCCCATACTGTAATCCAGGGGCTTTGGGAACCTGATCTGTAAACCAAGAACATCAGAATCACCTAAGAAGCCTCTTATGAGCATATTTCCTGGCCCCAGGAGCCAAAGATTTGATTCTGTAAACTTAGGGCAAGCCTAGGAATCTGGTGCCCTTTTTTGTTGTTTTTAAACAGCTCCCCAAGTAATTCTCACCCTGATTCAGGCTTGGAAACTACTGCTTAAAGTGGTTTCCCAACCTCATTCATACTGATAATGTTACTATCTGTACAGTTCACAGGGAAAAGTAGACAAAGCTGTTCCCAGGCAGTGGAGGCAGGCCTGGAGTCTCTGTTCATTCTGGTCCTCCCCTGGCCTTAGGGCTCAACATCCCAGCACATTCCTTGCCTGGAGAAAGACTCGGTTTTTTATTTATAAAACAGGAAGCATTGGACAGGAAGAACTTTTCTAGCTCTAAAATTCTGTGGACTATCAGAAAACGTGCATTCCAGACTTGGAACTTTTCTAGCTCTAAAATTCTGTGGACTATCAGAAAACGTGCATTCCAGACTCTCAGTACAGTTCTGCCTTGGGTTGATAGTGAATTCCTTCATTTAAGGGCATTATGATAAGATACCTGCTCTAGACTTTCCTACATCCTCCAGTTTTTCCATAGCGCTTCCTGCCCTCACCATAAGCACCACTTAAAGAGCTTTACCTAGAGAAACTACTCAGTAAATGTTCTCTTATGAATAAAGCAAGGTCATTTTTATGTAGTTAACCTTAATGAAAGAGAATTTTTCTAATGGTTTGAGTCTAGGCATTGGATCAAGAAAGTTAAAAAGTTGTTGATATGAGAAAGAGGGAATTAGCCAGAATACACATTCCTAACTAAGAGTCCATAATGAAGGCATTGAAAGGAATTGAGTTATTCCCTCTGCATGCTCTTTCTCTCTTAGGTATATCCATGGGTCCTGTCACCCAACACAGGAAGCTGGGCATCATCCCAGATGCCTACCTGTTTTTGATCTACCACCTTTAATGATTATCCTCAATTGAACTACAGAAACAGCCACCAATTATCCTCAATTGAACTACAGAAACAGCCTTCTTATATGTCTCCTGGCCCATAACCTCACCCCTGTTCAGTACAATGCTCAGTTTTCTGGGGGGTAACTTGGCAATATCAAATTCATGATAAATTGCTTCTACTCCTTCAACCAGCAATTAGGTTTTTAGGAATGTTTGTAAGCTACTGGGGAGGCTGAGGCAGGAGAATCACTTGAACCCAGGAGGCGAAGGTTGCAGTGAGCCAAGATGGTGCCACTGCACTCCAGCCTGGGCAACAAGAGAGAAACTCCATCTAAAAAAAAAAAGAACATAATTAGATATGGGCACAAAGATGTATGTGCACAGTGACATTTAATGGAGCATGATTTATAATAGCAAAACATATGGAAATAATATAAATGTCCAACAATTGTTTCTCGATTGGTATATTTCATATGATGAAATACTGCATAGTTGTTAAAAATCATCTTGCAGAAAAGAATTGATATGAAAATGTTCAAAACACACCTACTTCTAAGTAAAAGAGCAGGTTATTGAGTAGCAAGTATGACATGTAATTATTTCTAAATACATATATGTGCACATAGATATTTACATATATCAGACACATAAATAGAAAAGTGATCAGAAGGATCTACATCAAAATGTTAACGGTAGTTTTCTCTGAGTTGTTGGAGCATAAGTACATTGGGGTTTCCATTTTATGCATCCAGTGTATTTTATCTTATAAAAGAAAGTGTATTATTAAAATACATCCACACAAATCTGATTTTGTAAGTTCCTCAGGAGATCCCCACTACATTAAGATCGAAGTCCTGAACATGACACCTGAGAGTGGAACTTAGCTCCTGTCTAGCCCCTTCATCCTCAAGGCCTTCATCCTCAAGGCCTAGGCCCATTCCATTCACTCCCCTCTATTGTACTCTCAGACCTGCTTCCTCTCTCACCGGCTGTCACTTTGCACTTGCTGAGCCCTCTCCTCGCAATGTTCTCTGCCTTTCTGTGATTAGCAAACTCCATCTGGCCTTTCAAAGACCACCTCAGAGAGGCTCCCCTGCCCCAGTCCTCAGAGGAGGTCACTAGCTCCTTCGGGCTACCTACAAGTATCTCCATGTTTGCATGCACCCCACTCGACTATAGTTTTAGGTTGACTTTTCTGTCTTTCCTCCAATTCCCTAAGAAATTGAGCCCTGAGAAAGCTAGGACCAGGTCTTGATCTCTCCTGCATCAAACACTGAAGCAGGAACATTGTAGAGACTCAAAAAATATGTGTTGGAATGAAGCAAATGACAGAAATCTAAAGAAGGAATTTCTGTTTCCTATGCACTTTTGAGTTATGCTTCAGGTTCATAGACCACTTTGTCCAATTTTATTTACTCCACGGTCTAAACTTTTGGACTCAGTGTAATTTGCATGCCCAAACTGTACAAGCTTAAGCACCTTGAATAACTAATTTTCATCAATAAGCTTATTAAAAATAGTAAAATGACCCACATATACAAACATAGGCCAAAAGCTAAGCAATATAAAATAAAGAACAATTTATTTCTATGAGTAAAATCATTTTGAGGCCTAAATAAAAGTGTGGAATTTGCTATAGTGCATTTGTTTTTGGTTAAATATTTTGATAAGAAATAAAGGTGGCCAATTTTTATTTATTTATTTATTTTGATTTTCATTTTTTGAGACAGAGTTTTGCTCTTGTTGCCCAGGCTGGAGTGCAATGGCATGATCTTAGCTTACTGCAACCTCTGCCTCCTAGGTTCAAGTGATTCTCCTGCCTCAGCCTCCCAAGTAGCTGGGATTATAGGCATGTGCCACCACACCCAGCTAATTTTTGTATTTTTAGTAGAGACAGGGTTTCTCCATGTTGGTCAGGCTGGTCTCAAACTCCCGACCTCAGGTAATCCACCCAAAAGGTGGCCAATTTTATCAGCACTAAATAATTACAGTTGACATAATAGCCACACATTCTAAGATTATATTTTTCTAAGTAAATATTTTCCTCCTAAATAATGAAAAATCATTTTAACCATGCCAATATCATAATGGTAAAGTAGGTCCAAGAATATCAAAAAACTGGAAATAAAAATTGTTTTTAGTTTGCTCCCTTTTCCAGAATTTCTCAAAATTGGAATTGAAATATAAGCACTTACAAAACTGTTGTATACTATACTTTCATCATCATAATGTGGGTGACCCTTCCTTGTAACTACAGTCAATCGTTATCATGGTAGCAAATATAGCTTTGTGCGTTCTCAATGCTCTTCTTCTACACTGTGGATGTGCATACCTTGATGAGACTGATATTTAAGGAGCAATTGTCTAATAACTTAAAAAAACTAATTATTAACCAATCAGCAGCAGAGCAAGAGACACAAAAGTTTTTACTAATAGGATTCATTTAAATGGAATACTGGGCTGACTCTCAAAAAAATTCTCAACTCATGTATTTGCATTATTAAAATAGCTTCTATTAAAATATAGCAACATTCATAAGGTACATTTTATACTGTTATCTTAAAATGTGGAACACACTAGGGAAAGCAGCAGAAGAGCATATATAAGACCAAGAATGGCAAAAGATGAAATCATCCAGATTTTTTTTCTCTTTTGAGGTATCATAGGTCAGACTGGCTTCATTCTTTTAAGGCCTCAATGATATTCTACCAGGCATTAATTTAAAGCCTCAAGCCACCTTGAGTCACTCAATAGAAACAAAAATCTAAGCAGGGGGCAGAGAAGACTAGCAATTTTTTAAGAAAGAGAGAAATGCAACTGGAGAGAATAAGATGTGTTTTGTTCCACTAGAAATATGACTCCACTCTCCCAATCTAACCAGGACTCATTTTTTGTAATATGAATAATATCACTGTAACTCATTAGAATTGTCTACATTTTAATTTGAAAAATAGTTCGCATGTTAATCTTAACCAACAGAAGGAGTTACAAAAGAAGTCACTTACAGTGGCGTAATTAAGGCTTGTGAGAAGCATATTTAGTAATGTGTTGCTGTTCTCCTTTCCATCCAATGGCCTTGTTGGTATATAGATCTACCATTTGATCAGTGCTTCTGCCCCAGGGGCTTCATGGTCTGCAAGCCACAACCTACTAATAAGCACCCTCCAGCTTGTTTGCTAAACAGATCAGTCCTGGCAGGCACCCAAAAACTCCAGTCCTTGAAACTTGGAGCTCTTTAACTTGCATGGCCCATTGTGTGGCGAGCAAGAGAATAAACTATGTACCTCATAAATGCAGAGCAATTATAGATGAGTTAGGAATACAGCTGTGGCTCAAAAGATTGCTTACCTAAACCAAATTGAGGCTTAATTTATTTTTGTATTGTCTTTGTTAAAAACCAAACAAACAACTCTTCAGTGCTTGTATACACAAGAAAGAAAATGGCCATGTTTTCCTTACAAACAAGATGGCAACTCTGGCTACAAGAAATCATCCTCAGTAGCTGAAGGTTTTTGTATTAGGGTCTGAACCAAGCCATTGCTTGCTGTATTTATTAGGTTGTTTGAGGAAACAGGATAGAACAATTTCTTTGGTAGAAGTGCAATGTGTTGGGGGCTGGGCATTGTACAGTACATTCTGTTTTCTGTTATAGATACCAGATAAGATACTGTCAACTTCAAGCACAAGAATGTAAAAATGAAGTAGACTGAAATGGCAAAGTAGCTTGCATTTGTGTGCATTAATCTGCCAATGATTATGATGTATAGAAGTAGACTTCTTTTAGAAAACATTGCTATATGCATATTAATACTTACCAATTTGTGAATTCTCACAATACAAAAACAAAACAAAAAAGCAAAATCATTAGGTTTATGGAGGTATCAGTTACCTGGAAATGGCTTAGTAAAGCAATAGCATATACTTTTTACTCCATGACTAAGGTTTTTCATACTCTTTTATCATCTATCCTGTGACAAGTGCATTAAGTAACAAATCTTATACCCTTGAGAAAGTACTGTGAGAGACTTGGTATCTTTATTTTAGGAAGTCTATAATAATTTTGAAAATGTCTACACAGATAATTATAGGTAATAAAAACATTACAAGATTGGTTCAAAGGAGACGGCACCTAGACCTGGTTCTATTGTTTATTAACCATATGACCTTACTGAACCTCAGTATCCTCATCTGTAAAATGGAGTAACTTCTTCTGCCTATCTCAGAGGGATGCTGAGCAGGGGAAATAAATTCTTGTTGCTAAACAGAACAAATTTAGAGAAGGATCAGGTACGTATTTGTATGGCTGTGAACCACTGGATAGATTTCTTTGAAACCAACTGTTAATAATCCTAGTCGGCTTCACTTGGGGATTGTAATATGGGTTTAGGATGTGTAGAGAATTTGTATCATCTCATCTTAGCTTCTGATGTGGGAAATGACCCCAACAACTGGTGCTTTGTAGATTGGCCTGACAGCAGAGAGAGGTAGGGATTGGGTATTTAATTCCAAGGTCTATGGCCACCTCTGGGACTGCAGCCAAAAGGAAAGAAATGTGAGAAAAAGGGTTTAAAATGACACTAAGAATGCAAGTTGGCCTTGCCCCGAGCAGTCTTGGGAAAGCTCAGCCTGGGACCCTGCACCAGAGCGGAAAGGACGTGAGGCTCCTGCCTTGGCCTGTTCAGGGCAGCGGCTCTACTTACATTCAGATCCACTAGGTGTTTTGTCGTTGTAGTTACTTTGTTTTATTTTTCAAATCCCTGATTTTGTTCCACAAGTGCAGATATTTGAGATGAAGAAATGACTAGATGCTCAAGTTATTAGCTACAACTTTTGGGGTACCCAATCTGATGTTCACAAGCAGGTTTCAAGTGGATGAATATTTTGGGCTTTTCCCTGACATGTGGTCAGTGTTTGCCTTCCTGCTTCTAATCTTAGTAGTTCATTAATCAGCTATTGCTTCAATAATGCTACATAATAAACCTGTCCCAAAATTCATTGACTAGCCAGGCGCAGAGACTCACACCTGTAATCCAAGCACTTTGGAAGGCTGAGGCAAGAGGATTGCATGAGTCCAGGAGTCTGAGTCCAGACCCTGCCTAGCCAATGGAGAGTTTCCACAGCCTGGGCAACATAGTGAGACCCCATCTCTGCAAAAAAATAAAAAATTAAAAAACTAGTTGGGCATGGTGGCATGTGCTTATAGTCCCAGTTACTCAGGAGGTTGAGCCAGGAGGATCGCTTGAACCTAGGAGGTTGAGGCTGCAGTGAGCTGTGATTGTGCCACCACACTCCAGCCTGGGTGACAGAGTAAGACCCCGTCTCAAAAAAATTTAATTAATTAAAAAATATTCATTGACTTAAAACAGCAAGCGTTTATTTCTCACTAAGGTCTATAGCCAGCTGCAACTTGGCCAGACTAGGCTGAACTCCAGGCTCTGGGATCTGAGCTGCAGGTTCAGTATAGATCTGTTTCACATATCTTCTATCTTGCTTGGATTAGTGACTACCGAGGAAATGCTCTTTTCATATAAAATGGAAATGGCATAGTCTTACAGCACTGGCCCAGAATGCAAACGCTAACACTTCCACCCATATTCCATTGGCCAAAGCAAGTCAAGTGACTAATCCCAACATCCATCAAGCAGTAAAATATGTTTCATTTCTAGTAGAAAGAACTTCAAAATCACAAGACAAAGGGAGTTGGTAAATAATTCTAATAGGGGGAAGGCATGACAAATTGGAACAATAATCTAATCTACCACACATGTTTTATCAAAGGGAGCTTTTATTTTATATATCTAATTTTTAAACATCACTAATAACTTATACTTACACTGTGAAATCATGATAATTTAAATAATCCATGTAGCTATTGAACACTTGGAACATGGCTAGCTCAAACTGTGTTATAAGTTTAAAATGTGCACCAGATTTTGATGACTTTGTATGTAAGAAAATATTGTAAAATATCTAAAATATCTTTTAATAATAAAAATAGGGGAGGAAGTCATTGAAAGTGGATGGAGAGAGGACAGAGACCCTGGGCTGAAGGGAGAGGAAGCTGGGAACCCTGCATGGGGTTGCCGAGCACCAGGACTCATTCCTGGCCCCAAGCGGCTCCTGGGGAAGGGGTGACTTTAATGAGTATGGAGTGACCCACTGTCACCACAGACATCCAGAATCCTAGCTCCAGGAGACCCCACCACCCCCACAGATATTTTAGCTGTCAGGTAGAGCTGCTTGGAGAGTTGGCAGGAACAGGACTCCAGCCTGTGCAGAGTGCAGAAGGTTTTGTGCAGAAACGGCTGTATTGGAGCAAGGCAGGGATGCTCATCCCCAAGGCTCACCATACTCCTCTACATGGCTTTTGCCTTTGTTGACTGTCAGAACTGGACAGAACAGGGCTATCTTGCCCATGGGACCAAGCCAGTCTAATCTGAGGACCCTCCTGTCTGCTGATCTGTCCTAGAGCTCTGCCTGGCTGCACCTGCTTACAACACAGCCTCAGGTGCCTAACTGGGGCACTTCCCAGCAGCCACTGCCATAGCTCCTTCACCAGCAGACCCTGCCTAGCCATTGGAGAGGTTCCACAGATAGGCCCCCCTCAGTAGGCACTCTCCCGCAGCTTCCCACACCACTTTGCCAGGGCACACACATGTACATGCCACCACCTTGCCACTAGGGCAAGTGTGCATGGACAGCCCCCATCACCCTGCCATTGTTGGCTCAAGCATGCATACACGGACCCCACAGCAGCACCACCCTGCTGGCACACACGCACGCAGACCCTGTTGCGCTGTTGCTCTGCTGCAGCCATTGCACATGAACATGGACCCTGCGGCCACCACCTCGATGAAGAGTTTTTGTCAGCAACTTCCCTCCCCCTGCCATTGAAGTGTTGTTGCCGGCAGTCTGGGGACACCTAGGCCCCTTCAACACAGCAGGGCCTTAACCTTCGGGGTCAGAGAAGAATGCCATGAGCCTGGTCCAATGCCCCAGGGTGGTATGCCCCAGAGTGAGAGCACAGTTCTCAGGAGTGCTGAGCTGAGCCTTGGCCACCTTAAATTGTGCAGAAACAAAGCCAGTTAACTGAATCCAACTTACAACACCAACCCTCAAGGGCATCAAATAATATAAAAGTAAAAAAAAAAAAAAAAAAAATCCATCCAAAGGACAACAACTTCAAAGATTAAAAGAACATCAGTTTACACAGATGAGAATGAACTAGTGCAAAACTCTGGCAACTCAAAAAGCCAGAGTGCTTCTTACCTCCAAATGACCGCACTAGCTCCCCAGCAATGTTTTTTAGCCAGACTGAAAAGGATGAAATGACAGGCGTAGACTTCAGAATCTGGATGACAATGAAGATTATTGAGATTCAGGAGAAAGTTGAAACTCAATCCAAGAAATCTAAAGAATCCAGTAAAATCATTCCAGAACTGAAAGACAAAATACCCATTTGAAGAAAGAACCAAACAAATCTGATAGAGCTGAAAAATTCACTACAAGAATTTCATAATACAATTGGAAGTATTAATACCAGAATAGACCAAGTTGAGGATAGAATCTCAGAGTTTGAAGACTGGTTCTTCAAGTCAACTCAGTCAGACAAAAATAAAGAATAAAAAAGAATGAACAAAATCTCTGCCAAATATGCGATTATGTAAAGAAAAAAAAACCTGTGATCCATTGGTGCCCCTGAAAGACAGGGCAAGAGAGCCAGCAACATAGAAAACATATTTGAAGATACTGTCCACAAAAACTTCCCCAACCTCACAAGAGAGATCGAAATTCAAATTCAGGAAATTCAGAGAACTCCTGCAAGATTCTATACAAGATGGGCCGGGCATGGTGGCTCACGCCCGTAATTCCAACACTTTGGGAGGCCAAGGCGGGGGTATCATGAGGTCAGGAGATTGAGACCATCCTGGCTAACACGGTGAAACCCCATCTCTACAAAAAATACAAAAAAATAGCCGGGCATGGTGGAGGCCGCCTGTAGTCCCAGCTACTCGGGAGGCTGAGGCAGGAGATTGCCCTGCATCTCGGAGACAGAGTTTGCAGTGAGCCAAGATCGTGCCACTGTACTCCAGCCTGGGCAACAGAGTGAGACTCCGTCTCAAAAAAACAAAAAAAGATTCTATATGACTATCCCCAAGACACAGAGTGATCAGGTTTTCCAAGGTCAATGCAAAAGAAAAAATATTAAAGGCAGCTAGAGGGAAAGAGTAGGTCACCTAAAAAGGGAACCCCATCAGGCTAATAGTGAACCATTCAGCACAAACCTTACAAGCCAGAAGAGGTTGGGGGTGCATATTCAACATTCTTAAAAGGAATTCCAGTCAAGAATTTCATATCCAGCCAAACTAAGTTTCATAAGCACAGAAAAAGCAAAATCCTTTCAGACAAGCAAATGCTAAGGGAATTCATTACCACCAGACCTGCTTTAAAAGAGATCCTTAAGAGAATGCTAAACATAAAAACAAAAGACTGTTACTGACCACCATAAAAACACACTTAAGTACATAGAACATTGACACTATAAAGTAATTACACAATCAATTCTACATAACAACCAACTAACAACATGATGACAGGATCAAGTAAGTACATATCAACATTAACCTTAAATATACACAGCCTAAATGCCCCAACTTAAAAGGCAAAGAGTGTCAAGTTGGATAAGAAGCAAGACCTAGCTGTACGCTGTCTTCATTAGGTGAATCTCACGTTCAATGACACCCAAAGGCTCACAGTAAAGAGATGAAGAAAAATCTATCAAGCAAATGGAAAACAAACAAAAGCAGGGGTTGCTATTCTTATTTTAGACAAAATAGACTTTAAATCAACAATGATCAAAAAGGACAAAGAAGGGCATTACATAGTGATAAAGGGTTCAATTCAACCAGAAAACTCAACTGTCCTAAATATATATGCACCCAACACTGCAGCATGCAGATTCATAAAACAACTTCTTAGAGACCTATGAAGAGACTTAGATAACCACACAATAATAATGAGAAACTTCAACACCCTACTGATAGTATTGGACAGATCATTGAAGCAGAATACTAACAGAACTATTCAGGACCTAAACTTGACACTTGACCAAATGGATCTAACAGACATCTACAGAACACTTCACCCAACAACAACAGAATATAAATTCTTCTCAGCTGCACATGGCACGTACTCTAAAATTGACCACACACTTGGCCGTAAAGCAATTCTCGACAATTTTTAAAAAATGAAATCATACCAAGTATACTCTTGGACCACAGCACAATAAAAATATGTCAAGAGGATCTCTCAAAACCATACAATTATATGGACATTAAACAACCTGCTCCTGAATGACTTTTGGGAAAGCAGTAAAATTAAGGTAGAAATCAAGAAATTCTTTGTAACTAGTTAAAAACAAAGATGCAACATACCAGAATCTCTAAAGCAGTGTTGAGAAGGAAATTTATAGTGCTAAATGCCCACATCAAAAAGTTAGAAAGATCTTAAATTAACAACCTAACATCATACCCAGAGGAATTAGAACAAGAACAACCAGTCCCAAAGCTAGCAGAAGAAAAAAAATAACCAAAATGAAAGCTGAACTGAATGAAATGGGGCAAGAAAAACCCACACGAAAGAGCAAAGGCAAAAATTGGTTCTTTGAAAGAATAAATGATATTGATAGACTGCTAGCTAGACAAAGAAAGAAAGAGAGATGATCCAAATAAACACAATGAGAAATGGCAAAGGGGATATTACCACTGACCTCACAGAAATAGAAAAAAACCCTCAGAGACTATTAAGAACACCTCTATGCACACAAACTAGAATACCTAGAAGAAATGGATATATTTCTGAAAACATACAACTTTTCAAGATTGAACCAGGAAGAAATTGAAACTCTGAACAAACCAATAACAAGCTCCAAAATTGAATCTGTAATAAACCAACCAACCAGAAAGGGCCCAGGACCCAATGGATTCACAGATATATAAGGAAGAGCTGGGCCAGGTGTGGTGGCCCACACCTATAATCCCAAAACTTTGGGAAGTCAAGGCAGGCAGATCACTTGAGCTCAGGAGTTTGAGACCAGCCTGGGCAACATGATGAAACTCCCCCCCCCCTACAAAAAAATACTAAAATTATCCAAGTATAGTGCTGTACACCTATAGTCCCAGCTACTTGGGAGGCTGAGGTGGGAGGCTCATCTGTGCCTGGGAGGTTGAGGCTGCAGTGAGCTGTGATTGTACCACTGCACTCCAGTCTGGGTGATAGAGTGAGAAAGAAAAAAGAAAGAAAGAAAGAAAAAAGAAAAACAAGAAAAGCTGATACCAATACTACTGAAACTATTCCAAAACATCAAGGAGGAGGGACTCCTCCCTAACTCATTCTATAAGGCAGCATCATTCTGATACCAAAACCTGGAAGACATAATAAACAAAGAAAATTTCAGGCCAATATCCCTGATGAACATAGACACCAAAATCCTCAACAAAATGCTAGCAAACCAAATCCGGTAGCGCATCAAAAAGCTAGTCCACCATGATCAAGTAGGCTTTATTTTTGGGATGCAAGGTTGGTTCAACATATTCAAATCAATAAATGTGATTCATCACAGAAACAGAACTAAAAACAAAAATCAAATTGTCATCTTAATAGATGCAGAAAAGGTTTTCAACAAAATTCAATATCCCTTCATGTTAAAAACCCTCAGCAAACTAGGCATTGAAGAAACATACCTCAAAATAATGAGAGCCACATATAACAAATCCACAGTCAACACCGTACCGAATGAGCAAAAGCTGAAAGCATTCCTCTTGAGAACTAAGACAAGACAAGGATGCCCTCTCTCACCACTCCTATTCAACATAGTACTGGAAGTCCTGGCCAGAGAAATCAGGCAAGAGACACAAATAGAAGGCATACAAATAGGAAGAGGGAAAGTCAAACTATCTGTCTTCATAGACAATGTGATTCTATATCTAGAAACCCCCATAGTCTCTGCCCAAAGACTCCTAGATCTTATACACAATTTCAGCGAAGTTTCAGGATACAAAATCAATGTACTAAAATCAGTAGCATTGCTATATACCAATAATGTCCAAACTGAGAGCTAAGTCAAGAATACAATCCCATTTACAATGGGACTTACACAAAAATGGGATTTATACAAAAAGAATAAAACACTTAGGAATACACCTAACAGGGAGGTGAAAGATCTCTACATGGAGAATTACAAAACACTGCTCAAACAAATCAGAGACAATACAAACAAACAAACAAAAAGCACTCCATGTTCATGGATAGGAAGAATGAATATTGTCAAAATGGCCATACTGCCAAAGCAATTTACAGATTCAATGCTATTCAATGCTATCAAACTGCCAACAACATTTTTCACAGAATTAGAAAAAACTATTCTAAAATTCATATGGAATCAAACAAGAGCCCAAATAGACAAAGCGATTCTAAGCAAAAAGAACAAAAAAAGGGAAATAACACTACCCAACTTCAACCTATACTACAAGGCTACAGTAACCAAAACAGCATGGTACTGAGACAAAAGCAGACACATAGAACAAGTTAAAGGACTCAGAAATAAAGCCACACACTTACAACTATCTGATCTTTGACAAATCGACAATAACAAGCAATGGGGAAAGGACTCCCTATTCAGTAAGTGGTGCTGGGATAACTGGCTAGCCAAATGCAGAAGACTGAAACTGGAACCCTTCCTTTCACCATATACAACTCAAGATGGATTAAAGACTTAACCCTTTCTCATCTAGAAAAAAAAGTCAGTTCGATGCCAGTGCTCATTTAATTTTACATAAACACACTCTTTGAGGCTGAAGCAAATCTGACTGATTTTCAAAGTGAAAATAAAATATAAAAACTGCCCTTGGAGCTATTTCTAAACAGAACTAACATCAGAATCATGTGAATCGTCAGAATTATCTATTTCAGAAAAATCAGATTCATCATATGAACCTTTGGCCAACAATTATTTGAGAATGATGTTAAACTCATGCATAGGAATGCTACGTTTTCTAGCATTCCATCTAAAAATGCTCAACGTCGCTAATCATTAAAGAAATGCAAATCAAAGCTACAATGAGATACCATCTTACACCAGTCAGAATGGCTGTTATTTGAAAGGAAAAAAAAAAAAAAAAACATGCTGGCAAGGTTGCAGAGAAAATGGAATGCTTAGAAACTGCTGGTGGGAATGTAAATCAGTTCAGCCACTATCAAAAGCAGTTTGGAGATTTTTTCAAAGAACATAAAACAGAACTACCATTAGACCCAGCAATCCCATTATCGGAATTAAAGGAATATAAATTGTTCTACCATAAAGACACATGCACACATATGTTCATCACAGCACTGTTCACAATAGTAAAGACATGGAATCAACTTAGATGTCCCTCAACGGTGGACTGGATAAAGGAAATGTTGTATATATACACCATGGAATACTATGCAGCCATAAAAATATAAAATCATGTCCTTCGCAGCAACATGGTTGTAGCTGGAAGCCATTATCCTAAGCAAATTAATGCAGAAACAGAAAACCAAATACTGCATATTGTTACTTATAAGGGGGAGCTAGGCTGAGTGCAGCAGCTCATGCCTATAATCCCAACACTTTGGGAAGCCAAGGTAGGCAGATCACCTGAGGCCCGGAGTTTGAGACCAGCCTGACCAACATGGTGAAACCCAACTCTACTAAAAATACAAAAATTAGCCTGCTGTGGTGGTGCACACTGGTAATTCCAGCTACTCAGGAGGCTGAGGCATGAGAATCGCTTGAACCTGGATGGTGGAGGTTGCAATGAGCTGAGATTGCACCCCTGCACTCCAGCCTGGGTGACAGAGTAAGACTCTGTCTCAAAAAAATAAAAATAAAATCATATAATATTAAAAAATAAGTGGGAGCTAAACATGGAGTACATATGGATACAGAGAAGGGAACAATAGACACTGAGGCCTACTCGAAGGTGGAGGTGAGAAGAGGGTGAGGATTGAACACTACTGAGTACTAGATTTATTACCTTGGAGATGAAATAATCTCTACATCAAACCCCTGTGACATTCAATTTACCCATGTAACAAACCTGCACATGTACCCTTGAACCTAAAATAAAAGTTTGAAAGAAAATAATAATACTAATGTTTCCACCAAAGTCTTAAACCAGAATTTGAGTCAGTACATGGTAAGAAAGGTGGGAAAAGAAACGCCAGAAGACCCTCACCTCCCTGTGCAACTCTTGCGACCTTTGTAGGCATAATTCGATTGTATTCTAAACCAGTGCCTAAGAATAAAAAATATGAGAGTGGCAGACCCTCAGTATACTCAGTAAATAGTCTCCCAAATGTGTATCTCAATTTTTGGTAAATGAATATGAGTAGGTCAATACAATCCTAATCTAAAAATATGGTTTCTTCTTCCATTCAACAAGTATTCATCAAGCTGCTTCTATGCGTCAGTTATTATTCTAGGTTCCAGAGATATAATGGTAAATAGCATAGATCTGTGCCCTTGTGGAGTTTACAATAAACAAATGCATAAAAACATGTATAACATAATGGCAAGTAGTGATAAAACACTGTAAAGAAAAATAAAACAGGCAACAGAACATAGCCAGGGAAGGTCTTTCTGAGGTGGCGACATTTAAGGAAAAAGTAAAACGAAGTGAGGATGGGAGCCCTGAAAAAGCATCAGCCATCGAAGAAATAGCAGATGGAATGACCCTGAGGTGAGACCAGCAAGAAAGCCAGTGTCAAATCCAGAAATTAAGGAGGGTGATTGAGTGGGAGGTGGAAGGAAGCCAGATTATGTAAGGCCCTAGAGGCCTGGCAAGGACTCTGGATTTTATTCTAAGAGTAATAGGAAGGTATTAGGACTGTGCTGTCCAGTAAGGTAGCCACAGTCCCTGTGGCTGTTGAGCACCTGAAAAATGGCTAAACTGAGATGTGCTATAAGTAACAAACACATCCAAGATTTTGATGAGTCTGCATGAAAAGAGGAACGTTAGATACTTCAGTGATAATTTTGTTATATTGATTGACATTGAAATCACATTTTAGATATATTTATTAGGTAAACTATATGGATCAAATTGCTTTCCCCTGTTTCTCTTTACTTTTTGAAGCCATATGTCTGGTAGGAAGTTTAAAATTATGTTTGTGGCTCACATTATATTTCTACTGGACAGCACTGCATTAGAGGGTTTGAGCAAGAGGTGTGAAGGGTGAAAAAGTGCCTACAGGGTACTATGTTGATTACCTGGGTGGCAAAATGATTTGTACATTGAACCCCTGCAATTGGCAACTTACCCATGTAACAAACCTGCACATGTACCCCCTTAAAAGTTATTATTGGGTGCATGGAACTTATTAAATTATTTCTTTATTATTGTATGTATTTAAATTTTTCTATAACACAAAGTTAAATTTTTCTACAGAATAAACCTTTTAAAAACATATGAAAATGGGCTAAAATGATAGAATTACCCTCCCCTTCCCATACCCGTTTTTAGGTGTGGATGAAGGTCTATGAGTAGGCTTTACTCTTCCCCTCTCCTAAGAACACTGCAGCCTGGATTCAGAAATGGTCCTGAATCAGTCTTGATTTCAGAGGACTGTTTTTCTGACAACCCCTCAGAGGACAATTGAATCTTGCCTCTAGAATATAGCTCTTTCTGGAAATAACCTTTTATATCCAGTGTTACCCAAATACTAAGAGGTCAGGAACTAAGGAATTCCATAACTGGGCTAATAGTTGCTGTGTCAGTGTGTATTTTCCAACACATTCTCCAAAAAACAACTCAATAAAGCATAGCAATAACAAAGAAAGCAACATAAAAATCTATACTTGGCACGAATAAAAGAGAGGGACAATCCAAATTTCCAATTACTGTAAGTTAAAAAGACAAAAACAAAAACCAAGGAGCATGAGATCCTAGCATACTACCCTACACGGTCCTGCTGCCCCAAGCCTTGGGGTTGGGGGTTGAGGGGCAAGTACTGTCCAGGGAAGACTAGGGGGAAGAGGGAAGAGAGGCAAAGACCATAGAGTGATCTAAAATCACAGAAAGAGAAAGTCCTCCCTACATGCAAAAATGCTGAAAAGCGTTGTGGTTGATCAGAGTGAAATGAGAAGAGACTTGTAAGTGTGTGCATCGAGGTGGCATCTTAGAAAAGTAACTCTTCCAAAAAGAGCTGAGTAAATGGGAAAGGAGAAGCACCTTTAGAGAACTGTACGTGCAGACAGAAAAGGCAAGAATGGGAAAGTTAGGACCCTTAAAAACGAAAGAATGCACAGCCCTTCCCACCGTCAGTGCCCCCACCCCCTACACAGCCAATCAGCAAAGAAAGCAGCCACAGTTTGCTACACTGACAGCAGAGGGAGCTCTTGAACTAGGAATCTTGTAAACCACCCCCAGATTGTAAACCAACTCTATCCACAGACATAGAGACCCAAGCAATCTTTAGGCAAAATATATTATAAAACAAGGATTGAAACAATTCTGTAGATGAAAATTTCTCCCCACTAAGAGGACTGAGGTTCTGTGGAAGCCTTCATTCAGGAGTCAGGACCATTCTGCTAGGACACCCTGCTCAGACACATGTTAGCCTATGAGCTCATGGGACCACAGAAACAGCAAATGACAGCCCAGAGGCCACTCAGAAGGTCACACAAGGGAGATGGACATGGATTGCTCTAGCAAAGGTGGTGAAAATAGGATTAAAGATATATTTTAAAGATGCACTAGACTCGTTGACAGACTAGATATGTGGTAAGAGGGGTAAAGTAAGGAATATATCCTACAGTTTTGGTCTGGACAACTAAAAGAACATAAGTACGGCCGGGCGCAGTGGCTCAAGCCTGTAATCCCAGCCTTTTGGGAGGCTGAGACGGGCGGATCATGAGGTCAGGAGATCGAGACCATCCTGGCTAACATGGTGAAACCCCGTCTCTACTAAAAAATACAAAAAGCTAGCCAGGCGAGGTGGCGGGCACCTGTAGTCCCAGCTACTCGGGAGGCTGAGGCAGGAGAATGGCGTAAACCTGGGAGGTGGAGCTTGCAGTGAGCTGAGATCCGGCCACTGCACTCCTCTCAAAAAAAAAAAAAAAAAAAAAAAGAACGTAAGTACTATGGGCTGAGATAGTACTGGAACCTTACCCCCAGGAGGTGGTGAGTGTCAAGAATTTGGTCATGTTAAGTTTCAGATAGCTTCTAAATGTATCCCTATGAATTCATCATTTTTATGCTATTGTAAATTATATTTTTCTTTAATTTCAATTTCTAATGTGTTAGTTCTAATGTTTTGAATTACACTTTATTTTTGTATACTGGTTTTGTATATTGCAACCTTACTACACTTAGTTCTAGTAAGCTTTTTATAAACACCTTAGGATTTTCTATATAATCATCTGTAAATAAATTATATGTTGTCCTACCTAATCCATATGCTTTTTATTTCTTTTTCTTGTCTTACTGCTCTTGCTTCAATATCGAATTGTTTCATCTGCAGAATAGTTTCATTCTGTGTCAGTTTGGCTCCTCAAAGAAGCAGATGCCAAGATGAGATTAGATGCACAAAAGATGTACTTGGGGAAATACCTGTGAAGGATAAAGGAGGGGGCAGTGGAGTAGTCAGCAGAGACTTCATATCTGTTGCAGGTTGGACAGCTATGAAAGGAGAGCAGGAAGTCCCACTGGCTAACCAGGTGGTATGAACCAAGCCTTCATTCTTGAGGGCTCTGGGCCCTTGCTAACAATACCTGTCTTGCGCTAGGATTAATAACCATGTCCATTCACAGTTGTAACAGGGGAAAGGAGGTTCTCAAGTGCATCATCTGATCTCCATGTTTTCTATCCTGTCCCCATTTTATAAAGGCAGTCTTAAGTCTTCCTGCTGATTAGTGTCCATTATCCCTGCCAAAAGAGTGATACCTCTTTTTTGCTGCTATTCCCTGAATAGAGGAAGTCTAGAGTGTCCTGGGGACAACTGTTAAGTCTTAGTTTGATGTGATCTTTGCTGTGTCACCTGGTAATAATGCACCCTCTTTGGGTAATAGAATCCTGAAGAACCCAGAGATGCAGGGATGGAAACTGCAAAATCCCAGTAGGTAAATTGGGTTGAACATTCAGAGATAGGAATAATTGGATTGGCCTTGGAAGTAGGAGGTTATGCTCATGAGACCATGCATAGCCTCCATCTCTGTCACCATGGGCACTCTGTTAATGCGCCAATTATGCCAGTTCAAGGTAGGCCTAATATTCAAAACTGCTTAATGCCAACCGGTTAAGCCATTTTAGCTACTGATGGAGACTTTTTATTAATGTATAATACAAAAACCTTCACACTTCATGTCTACTCCCATATGTTCATCCACATGCCTTTATCCTAGACCTCTTATCTTCCAAACTTTCCTTTTCAGGTCCCTGACCAGATGGCAAGGCCATTGGTTACTGTTTATGAATATGGATATATAATCACTTTGGGCCATGTCTCCTTCCATAAAGTGAATGGCCAGCTGCATGACTCACAGCTCTGTCCACTGAGGTTTCTTCTTTTCACTGACCTTCAAGACCACTCCTGAATGTGGCTACAATGCAGCTTTCAACCACGTTTAGTTGTTCCCCATAATTAGCTGACCCATCTGTAATCCAAGCTCAGGCTTTTCCCTCCTTCAGCTGATTATATGGGACATCCCTCATAGGGCTACAGCTGCAAGCTGGGGAAGGAGCTGTGTGCTGGTTGACATAAGGATCTCGGCTATCTGCTCCTGCTCAGCTTATTTATGCCCTCCGGCCATATTTGAGCTTTCTCAGATATACTATTTTCATCTTATGATGAACTACTGCTGGGCATGTCAGACGTTATCACTTACATCTATCCCAGATGATAATGGACACTTAGTTACTTAATGCCCCACAGTGAAGTGTTTCTGGCATGTTACTCGACTCCTAGATTTAGAGACAAAACACTTGACCATGGGGCATAGCTTTGGAATGTCCTCCCCACTCTTCAATTTTCTGAAAGAATTTGTATGGTATTAGTAGTTCTTCCTTGAATATTTGAGAAAGTTCACCAGTGAAGCCAACTGGGCCTGAAGATTACATTGTTACAATTTTTTTCTTATAAATTCAATGTTTTTTATATATATAAATATTACTATTAATATTTTCTATTACTTCTTAAATAAGTCTTTATAATTTGTGTCTTTCAAGAAATTTGCCCATTTCATCCAAGGCATTGGATTTATTGTCATAAAGTTGGGCATAATATTTCATTATTTTCTTTCTAATGAATGTTAGTTCTGTAATGATGCTTCCTCTGTCATTCCTTATATTGATAATTTATAATTGATAATCTCTTTTCCTTTAGCATATATGTATGTCTCCATTTGGCAAAGTTTTCTTTCCTCTTTAACATATCTTGTAGTGCAGGTCTGCTGACAACAAATCATCTCAGCTTTTGTTTAATTCAAAGTTGTTTTTTCTTCGTTAAAAAAATGCCCAAAAATAAGTATAGAATTCTAAGTTGACAAGTTCTTTCAGGACTTTAAAGATAGTATCTCATTGTCTTTTGACTTACATAATTTGTGAAAAGAAGTCTGCAGTAATTTATGTCTTTGTTCATCTACACAAAATGCATTATTTTTTCTCCTCAGTGCTTTAAATTGTCTGTGGTTTGGCTTTACAGGAGTTCAATTCTGATGTGTCTTGATGTGTTTTTCTTTATGTTTGTACTGTATCTTGGATCTATAGGTTGATCATTTTTATCAAATGTTAGAAATATTTGACTGTAATTTCTACAAATATTTTTTCTGTGCTTCTCTCCTTTTCCTTTTAGATTCCAACTACATTTATGTTAGATTGTTTAATAATGTAATATCACTGAGATTCTGAGCTTTTTTTCTGAACTTTTTTTAAATGTCTGTATGTCATTTTGGATAAGTCTACTGCTATTTTCAAATGTACCACTCTTTTATTCTACATTGTCTAATCTGCCTTGAATGCCATCCAGATAATTTTTCATTTCAGATATTGTGATTTTTCATGACTAGAAGTTCCACATGATTACTTTTATATCATCAATTCCTTTCCCCACCATGCATCTTTTTAGAATAGCTGTTTTAATGTGCATGTCTGCTAATATCATCCTCACTATCATTTCTGAGCCAGTTTCTATTGACAGTTTTTTGTCCTGGTTATGGATCAGAATTTCCTGCTTCTTGAAATATGTAATATTTTTATTAATACTAGCCATTGTGGATTTTATCTTGTTTAGTACCTGAATTTCATTATCTATCTTTAAAAAGTATTGGGCTGTGTTTGTGTTAGACAGTTAAGTTAGCTATGAATAAAGCAAATTATTTCAAGGTTTGTTCTCAGTCTTTGTTAGGTAGGCCTATAGCAGCCTTTTCTCCAGGGGAAATTTCACCTCCACTATGAAGACATAACCTTCCGGTATCTCAATTACTATATTCTTGGTGTCTTCAACAAGGGTTTTCCGCTCTGACTGCTGAAAGCATGACCATTTCTTGGAAGATTCTGTAAGTGTAGAAACCATTCAGTTCCCTGTTTGGTCTTTGACCAAATGAAGTTTAACCTTATTTGTGCATGCCTTAGTATTTAGTAAAAAACTCAATAGTATCCACAAGTATATTTCTGGAGCTCTTTTTCTTTGTAGCTCCTTTCTTTCTGAAACTCTGCTTTATAAATTCTAGATCCTTCAGATACCCTGAACACCAATCTCTGTTTGCCAAGACTTAGAGAAATCAAAGCCATCACACTCTACTTGGGATCTCCTCTCTGTTCCCCAAGTGAAAATGTAGGGCAATTACAGGGCAGATGCAATTATTTCTCTTCTCTTTGGAATCCCAAAACTATGCTCCCTATTTTCAAAAACTTAAAAAGCATCTGCTCCATATATTTCTCCAGTTCTCCTGTTGTTTAAGGTAGAAAGTAAATTTATCCATGTTACTCCATCATGACCAGATGCAAAAATCTATTGGCTGGGCAGTTGAATATTTGAGTCCGACTCTGACTCTGAGCTCAGAGAAGCCTAATCTGAAGCTATAAATTTGAAAGTCATATAGTACAAGTGTTTCTCCAGAACTTATTACATTGTATGGAGATAATGCTCCTTTTAACCCAGGGCAGCTAGTCCTAGCCAATAACAGCACCCTCATTTTCCACAGTATGAATTGTTTGAATCTATTTCCATCTGTGCTACTAGAGAGAGAGGATAGAGAATAAAGCAAAAAACTGAGCCTTGAGGAATTTTAATACTTAGAGATGGATTGCAGGGAGGGGAAATTGACAAAGGAGACTGAGAATTGCCTATGGAGTAGGAGAAAACTAGGAGAGCAAATTGTATCGAAAACCAAGTGAGGAAGATGTTTCGGAGGGCTGGGGTGATTAAATGGTTTTAGAGGTTAAGATGAAAAATGAAAATCTGCCACTGGTTTAGGCAAGACAGATCTAGCAAGAATACTTTCAGTGAAATGGAGAGGAAAGAGAGGTGAGAAAACAGAGACAAGTTCAAGTTTTGCTGTCGAGGGAGCAAAGAAGATACTTGGAGAAGAATGTAAGAAGTAGAAAAGGTTTTTGTAAAAATAGGCATTCCTTATAGAAAAATCTTATTTATTTCTCTAATAAGAGGTGCCAATATTGTCACAATACCTCTTTTGTAGCCATAATTTGTCCCATTCATATATTTGTTCATCTCTTTTTGTATATTCAGTTGATCATCATTATTCTCAGCTTCCATATTTGCACATTTGCTTATTTGCTAAAATTTATTTGAAACCCCAAAAATTAAACCTCATGAAACTTTTGCCATCGTTCATAGACATATACAGACTGGCAAAAAATTTTAGTTGCCCAAAGTGCATATTCCTAACTGAGGTGAACAAGGCTACACTCTGCCTTCTTGTTGTCAGTTCTGATACCCTAAAGAAGTGTCTTTATCACAGTCTACTTAGTGCTTCATTTTTGTGCTCTTTTTGGTGATTTCACTAGTTAAAATGTTCTTCAAGTAATGTTGAAGTGCTGTCTAATGTTCCTAAGAACAAGAAAGCTAGGAAATGCCTTAAGGAGAGAATATACAAGTTCAAGAAGCTTTGTTCAGGCGTGAGTTATGGTGCTGTTGGTCGTGAGTTCAATGTTAATGAATCAACAATATATATTAAATGTCTTTAAACAGAAACACACATATAAGAAGGTAATATGTCAACTGGTCAACAAAAATGTTTTGACTGGAGGGCTCACAAGACGCTAAGCTTGGGAGCAATAATTCAGTAGTTTGGTAGCTCAGTGTTCCCAGTGACTTTATAGAACATAATTATCACAAATTAATGAGATTCAACTGTATAATATTTTTTTAAAAAAAAAAAGTATGGTGCAGTAGACTAAAAATGTTGAGATCTTGGTTTTAATTCTAACTCCTTCACTATCTAGCTGTGTATCCTTCAGCAAGTCTTTGGACCTCACTTGGCTTCTTTATCTATGACTATAGCTCTTTAAATTAGATTATTGCTAAGACCCCTGAAGTCATAGCATTCTATGAACTTGAATCATCAGTAAGGAAAATTCTCAAAAATAGTCTCTTCCCAAGAAAGTCTTCTCTTTGCTTTAGTGCAAACCATCCTGCTCCATATGAGGAATGAGGGTGGCAATAATGACCTTACAATAAGACAAGAGGTGACTGCTGTGTTCCATAGAGTGCCACAGATATTAAGTAAAATGCACTGATTTTTTTTTTTTAATCTGGGAAGTTTTCCCAGGAAAAGAGTTGCTCATGACTTTGAAAGTAATATCAAAATAATAGTACATGTCACATTAAGAAATAGATATTAATAAGGAATTTTACAAGAAGACAGCCACAGTAGGCTTCAATAGGGTACAGCCTTCTGATGACAGCGTTGAATACAGAGTGCCAAAATGCAGCCATTTGGGATATTAAATAGACATTAACTTCAACTGGCACTTTTAATAATATCACTAATCTTTTTATGTGCAAAAATATATAGTTCAGAAAAATATTTTGAGTAGCATGTTTGCTAGAAGAAGCCTTCTACCTAGAATGTACTGTTCAATTCTCCAGCTTTGAAAACCAAAAGTGGCTAGCAAACTATAAGAATCATTTCAATAACTTTAAAAAAAGGTATAATCTCCGAATGAGACTCCCAGGGCTACCATAACAAAGTACCATAAACTAGGTGGCTTCAGTCATCACAAATGTAGTCTCTCCTGGCTCTGGCAGCCAGAAGCCTGATATCAAGGGGGCAAGAGGGCCCTGCTCTCTCTGATTCTCTGGGGAGGATCCATCCTTGCCTCTTCCCAGCTGCTGGTGGCCACTGCCAAGCCTTGGTGTTTCTTGGCTTGCAGCTGTGTCACTCCAACCCCTGCCTCTGTCATCACATGGCATTCTCCCCTCCATGTCTCTGTGTCTTCACATTGTCTTCTTATAAGGACACCAAGTCATACCATATAAAGGGCTCACCCTACTGCAGTATGACCTCACCTTCACTTCTTCCAACTGCCAAGATATGACATCTAAATAAGGTCACATTCTGAGGCACTGAGGGTTAGGACTTCAAAGTATCTTTTTTGGGGACACAATTCAACCTACAACAGTTTCCATAGATTCAAAATAATAGAAAATTGCTTCTGAAATAATTCTGTAATGTAGTTTTGCAGTATAGTGAGAACAAATGTGTTTAGAATTCTTCATTTTTCTTCTTTTCATCACATTCTTTTTTCTTCTGTATTAGGTCTGGGTCTTAAAGTTAATTTGTCATGAGTGCTATTCCACTTTATGTAGGAGATTTTCCTTCATATAAACATTTAAATTTATAGAACTATCACTGCTAGTCAAGATGGAATAATAGAGACCATATTTATCCTACTGCATGAAAACCTAAAACACCAGACAAAACAAACGAAACTTTTTTTGAAGACACTGGACATCAAGGAACAAAGGACAATGATCCTTGAGAAATTGGAAATGAATAAGGTGAGCCCACAATCAATCCCCACAGCTTACAACTTGGGAGAGCTTCCCAGACATGCCACAGGCAATGAGAAGCCAGACAGGGCAAACCAAAGATCTGCCTGAGTTGAGGAGAAAGATCTGGGGATTTCCTAGCTGAAACACCAGCTCTAATAGTCATATTAACTCTCAACTTAGTTTCTTGTTTGTATATTTGAAAGTTCTTAACAATTATTTTTAATCCATAAAACTGATATCTGATAATCATTGTCAATGGTTAGTGTGCCATGTTAGTCTTACAATATTTGCACATTTATACTATAATAGAATTTCAGAATGTAAAGAATTTTTTTTCTTACTAAAAGTTATACCTAAGGTACTTAGCTATATTTGAAAGTAAGGATCTAAATAGTAACAACAAGCTGAACAATATGCCTTTCTTCTAATACCGTTATTGGATTAATTTTATATTAAGAAACTTATTCAGGTACATAATTGATCATGCACAAGTTCAGTGATGCCAGAAATGACATCAAAGTCTCACTTATTTTGACTTACAGTGGCTGAAACCAAAACTTAATGGCAAAATTGGGTCAAATACCAAGATAAAAGCCAAAGTATAGTATGCCCTATAAAAAGGGAATGCAAATCAGACTGGCTTTGGACATCAGAATAACTTGATTCTAGAAGTCAATAGAGCCATGCTTTCAGAAGTCTGAAGGAAAACTCTTGAATTTAGAATTCTATGAAATTAAAACCAGTGATTTTGATGACAAAATACTGATATGTTTATGTATGCAATGGTACAGATGATTTACATCCCATGCCTACTTGCTGAAAACAATGAGGATAGGCTCCAGCAATGCAGAAAGAATCCAAAAAAGGTAAAGACATGAGAATCAAAAGACAGTGAAAAACTCAAGGGATCAATGGAAAAATCATTCCAAGATGACAGCTGAGAATCTGACTAAAAAAAAAAGTGTCCAAAATTAACCATCAACAATGCTTATCTCTTATTAACATCAGTCATGAATAAAATATTAAAGATAAGTATGGTGACAGAATAAGATGTAAATGTTACAAATTATAACAGGGTAAAAGTAATGGCATAACTAAGAGAAGTTGGGGGGAAGAAAGCAGAGAAGACACAGGAGAGATGAAGGCAAGTATGGGAGGTTAATTTCTTAAAGATGGGTCTAGCCACCATCATTGCCTACATGTAAATTATATTCTCCTTCTTTCCAAGTGGATGTTCCCAAGTTGACAGTGGAAAGAAACTCTCCAGGTGAAACAAAGCTTGGCTGAGGAGCACTGGGCAGCCAGCTGTGGCACAGGAATGCTGGGGGGTGGGTGGGGGCTGCAGAGGATGTGACAGTCAGAGGAAAGGGAGGGTCACAGGTATGGGATGGGCAGGCTTTGCTTGTACAGGGATGGCAGAGGAGAAATACAGATGCTGCAGTCCTGTTAAAGTTGCCACAGCAGACCTGGGTGCCTGCCTTCAAACTTTTTGTAATTCAAGCAAGAAATACATTTCTACTTTGTTTGAGCCGCTGTTATTTTGTCTTATATATACATATGCTATATATATATGCAACCAAATCTAATTCCATATGTGATATGGTTTGGCTGTGTCCCCACACAAATCTCATCTTGAATTGTAGCTCCCATAATCCCCATGTGCCACGGGAGGGACCCAGTGGGAGGTAATTGAATCTTGGGGGTGGGTTTTTCCCATGCTGTTCTAGTGATAGTGAATAAGTCTCATGAGATTTGATGGTTCTGTAAAAGGGCAGTTCTCCTGCACATGCTCTCTTGCCTGCTGCCATGTAAGATGTGCCTTTGGTCCTCCTTCACTTTCTGCCATGATTGTGAGGCCTTCCCAGCCACGGGGAACTGTAAGTCCATTAAACCTCTTTTTCTTTATAAATTACCCAGTCTCGGGTATTTCTTTATAGCAGTATGAAAATGGACTAATACAACATAACATGCAATAAATTATCCATTTAATCATCCCTACAAGGGATAGCAACCCTATGAGGTTCAGAGCATTGTTACCTTTACAGATGAGGAAACTGAGACACAGAGAGGTTAAGTTACTTGTCCAAGAAAACATAGCTTATAAGAGGGAGAGCCAATGGGGCAAGAATAATGGAGGAGAGGAGAAAAGGATTAGTAAAATGGCTATTAGAATAAGGGCATAGGAACAGGCCACTAGAGCAGCAGATTAATCCTCAGAGTAATCCTGCCCTGAAAAAATGTGCTGTCTTTACATTTTCTTTACATTTCATCCAGTGAGAATATTAGTTCTGGATTACCTGGTAAGTTCTTTAGAAATATATCCCACATGTGAAAACAGGATCCTGAACTCTACTGCCTCTAGTTAAAAAAAAAAAAAAAAGGAACACAAATAGCAGATTTTAGAGAGTAAAAAAGCAGCAGCTTTAGCATATTCTGAATAATTGGCAGTTCTCTTTAGTTTAAGATTGAGCAGCACTCTCTGTTTTCACTGTCCTTTCAAAAATGTATTAATTTTCTTGCTTTACTAAGTATAAGGAAGTGCAAATTTTATTTGGCAAATAATAATCTAGAAACTGCTTCAGGCCGTTACACCAAATAAAACAGCTTGGGAATGAAGAGGTCTGTGGTCTAGGTCCGGCTCAGCCCTGCTGAGCCCGACGCTTTAGACATTACAATTTCTATCTGGCTCCCTGCATCCTCATTTATTTAAAAAGATGGTTGGACTTTAGTTAATGTTTGGATGACATTTTCCAAAGCCTTTTTTAGCCCCAATTCTCAATGACTCTGAGAGTAATTCTATCATCTACACATGAAGAAAACGTGGAAGGCATATCCTGAAAGGTGTTTTATGCCTTTTTAACTCCCTGTGATGAAGTTGTTTAATTGATTCTGTTACCCTGCCCCACTCCCCCACAAAACAATGGAGCACAGTAAAAACACTGCAGATTAATGGAGGCTTCTGATTATTTAGGAGCTGCTTAAATAGGACCTTACTATAACGTTATTTACAATGAGGCCTGGGAAAATTGGTGGGCTTACGGTTACAGCCTTAATAACTTGCCTTAATAGATTTAACCTAAAATAACAGGCTGAAAGGACAAATAAAATTAGCAGTTTCCTAGATAATTCCTGGATAAATGTAAGCGTTAAACCCTTTTGAAAAAAGACGCAAGTTAGTAGCTATGGTTCAAAAGAGACATAGATGGGAAATGGCTAAGGTTACTCTGACCCTAATTAAGGGCTTGGCAAAGTTCTGACTCCTGTAGCCTGCCTCATTCTGGGCTGTTCTGCTTTGTTTCTCGGAGTGTTAGGTGTCAGAGTGACTAATGTCTTTCTTTGTGGGCAATCTCTCCCAGATGGAACTTTGCCAGGAATCCAGAAATAGGCAAAAAGGGGGGAAAAAATCAGGAGCCCAAAGAGCACTAGAGAATATGAACATGGCTTGTGTCCTTAATACAATCTCATTCATTCATGCAAGTGACTCCTTTTTTGCTGACAGTGGAACACAAAAAGAATTAGAAGCTACAGAAGATACTGCCATGTCGGGCATCAGAGAAATGACCATCTGTGTAGTCTGTATTGCTGACACTTCAACATTCCATCAACACAAGGGTGTCTTTTTATAAAGTTGTCCTTACTTTGTACATTGGTTCAGTTCTTATTCCAGTAATTTTCATGTTCATCCTTATTCTGTACCTTTGCCTCCAAAACTTCCCTTCTTCTGTTTCTTTGTTGTTAACTTCCCCCAATGTTTCTTTAGAACTGCTCAGCAGCTGGAGACACTCCCAGTGGCAAATGCCCAAATTACAAGGGAGAGATTTATTGTTTTCTTTCTCACACCTGGCAAGGTCTCTGCTGTTTTCTTTTCACAGAATAATATACAACCAACAAGGACTATTTCCAAGTCTTCATAAAAGCCTCTCTCCATTAAGAGGGAACTTAAGGTTTAGTGGTCATGGAGGCCACAACTGATCGGCAGTGGCTCCTTCTTATGACACAATGAGGGCAAGTAGGGCGAGGCTTGACTTAATGCTAATCCAGGAGGCATGTTCACTTCCAGGGCTTGACAGATTAAACTCATATTACTGCTTCCAGCACTTGTCCTCAACTGTGCATAAACATCCTTGCCCAGTTATTTTCAAAGATCAAGATCCCAATTGCAAAGGCGGCCAGAAGATGCACAGAGGATTCTCCAACATGCTACTTATGGAATAACAAAGGCAGCAGCAACACCATCGGCCCTGGATTCACTGCTTTAAAAAAAAAAAACAAAAAAAATCACTTAATTCTCCTGCAAAATGGCCCAAAAAATCTTTCCAATGAGTTTTAAAATGTTTTATTTGTATAGATTTTGGGGTACAAGTGCAGATTTCTTACATGCGTATATTGTGTAGTGGTAAAGTCTGGGTTTCCAGTGTGCCCACTGCCCAGATAGTGTACACTGTACCCAACAGGCAATTTTTCAACCTCACCACCCTCCCCACCTTACCATCTTTTGTAGTGTCCAATGTCCACTATTCCACTCTTAATGTCCCTGTGTACCCACTGTTTACCTCCTATTTGACTTTCTGTTTCTGAGTTATTTCACTTAGAATAGTGGCCTCCAGTTCCATCCATGTTGCTGCAAAAGACATGATTTTATTATTTTTAAAGGCTGAGTAGCATTCCATGGTATAAATATACCACATATTAAATCTGTCATATCCCTCATTGATGGACACTTAGGTTGATTCCATGTCTTCACTCTTGTGAATAGTGATGCAATTAACGTAGAAGTGTAGGTATCTTTTTGATATAATGATTTTTTCCCTTTGGGTAGGTACCCAGTAGTAGGATTGCTGAATCTAAATGTAAGAAATCTCCATATTGTTTGCTGTAAAGATTATGCTCATTTACAATCACCTCTAACAGTGTATAAGCATTCCCTTCACTCTGCATCTTTACCAATATCTGTCATTTTTTGACCTTTTAACAATAGCCATCCAGACTGCTGTAAGACAGTATCTCGTTGTGGTTTTAATTTGCATTTCTCTGAAGATTACTGATGTTCAGCATTTTTTTCATGTTTCTTGGCCAGGTGGATGTCTTGTTTTCAAAAATGTCTGTTCATGTACTTTGCCTGCTTTTTAATGGGGTTATTTGGTTTTTTATTTTTTTCTTCTTCTTGAGTTGTTTCAGATCTTTGTAGATTCTGGACATTAGCCTTTTTTCAGATGCATAGTTTGCAAATATTTTTTTCCCATTCTGTAGGTTGTTTACTCTGCTGACTGTTTCTTTTGCTGTGCAGAAATATTTTAGTTTAATTAAGTCCCATTTGTCTATTTTTGTTTTTGTTGCATTTGTCTTTGAAAACTCAGTCATAAATTGTCTAGATCAATGTCCAGAAGAGTTTTTTCTAGGTTTTCTTCTAGTGTTTTTATAGTTTCAGGTCTTATGTTTAAGTCTTTACTTCATCTTGAGTACATTATTGTATATGGTAAGAGGTACGGATCCAGTTTCATTCTTCTGCATATGACAATCCAATTTTCCCAGCACCACTTATTGAATAAAGTGTTCTTTCCCCAGTGTATTTTTTTGTTGACTTTGTCAAAGATCAGTTGGTTGTAGGTATGTGGCTTTATTTCTGAGTTCCCATTTATCCATCTATTTTTATACCAGCACCATGCTGTTTTGGTTACTATAGCATTGTAGTATAATTTGAAGTCAGGTAAATGCGATACCTTAAACTTTGTTCTTTTTGCTAAGAATTGCTTTGGCTATTCAGACTATTTGTTATTCTATATGAATTTTAGGGTTGTTTTTCTAATTCTGTGAAAAATGATGGTAATTTGATAGGGGCTGCATCAAGTCTGTAGATTATTTCAGGCAGTATGTTTGTATTTTTTGTTTTGTTTTGTTTTTTTTTTTTTTTTTAGACAGGGTCTCACTCTGTTAACCAGGCTGGAATGCAGTGGCATGATCTCAGCTCACTGCAACCTCTGCCTCCTCGGCTGAAGTGATTCTCCCACCTTAACCTCCTGAGTAGCTGGGACTATCGGTGTCACCACCACACCTGGCTAATTTTTTTTGTACTTTTTGTAGATAAGGGAGTCGCCATCTTGTCCAGGCTGGAGTACGTTTATTTTAATAACATTGATTCTTCCAATCCATGAGCATGAAATATTTTTCTATTTGTTTGCGTCATCTATGATTTCTTTCATCAGTATTTTGTGGTTCTCCTTGTAGAGATCTTTCACCTCCTAGGTTAAATTTATTTTTATGTATTTCATTTTCTGGTAGCTATTATAAATGGAATTGCCTTCTTGATTTGATCCTCAGCTAGACTGTTATTGGTGTATAGAAATGCTGTTGATTTCTGTATAAATCTAAGAGGTTTTTGTTGAAATCTTTAGGGTTTTCTAGGCATAAGATCATATCGTCAACAAACAAGGATAATGCGATTTCCTCTTTTCCAATTTGGATGCCTCTTGTGTTTTTCTCTTGCCTGGTTGCTCTGGTGAGGACTTTTCCTCAATGAATTTTGAATTGTATGACCCTATTGAAGCTGTTCTTTAGTTCTTGACTCCCCACAGTAAAAATTAAGCAAGATTGATAAAGAGAGAGCACCATAGCATAATATCCACATGAATTTGTCTGGTGGGTTACTATCTGTATTAGTTTCCTAGGGCTGCCATAGCAAAGTACCACAAACTAGGCCGCTTAAAACAGCAGAAATGTATATTCTTGTTGTTCTGGAGACCTTGAAATCAAGGTGTTGGCAAAGCCACGATCCCTCTAAAGCAATAAGAGATCATCCTTCCTTGCCTCTGCCAGCTTCTGTGGCTCCAGGTAATCCTGGCCTGTGACAGCGTACCTCCAATCACTGCTTTTATCTTCACATGGTCTTTTTCTCTGTGTACTCTACCCTTCTCTTTTTATATAAGGACATTTGCCATTGGATTTAGGGCCCAACATCATCCAGGATGATCTCAAGATGCCTAACTTAATTACATCGGCAAAGATGCTTTTTTCGAGTAAGGTCACATTCACAGGTTCCAAGTAGACATATCTTTTTTTTTCCAAAGAGGAATGGAGGTAAGAACCATTCAATCCACTACATTATGTAATTTCTCGAATTAGATTGCATCCATTTCAGAAAGCTTTGTATTACACAGTATAACAGCCGTAACCTGGATGTCAGTTGAGGTCTTCCTTCTCTTTAAGATACAGATGTGATTTTCTAGAATTCTGATTCTACGCCTGGAAAAGTCTAATCTATCTCTAGGGTTTCTGCAAACTTTAGGGTGGGGCAAGAGAAAAGGAGAACAAACTCTACTGAATAAATACAGTTCATAAATTATCTGCTGCTTGTGTCTTTCTTTTATGTTTTTAATTTTATTTTAAGTTCCGAGGTACATGTGCAGGATGTGCAGCTTTGTTACACAGGTAAACATGTGCCATCGTGGTTTGCTGCACCTATCAACCCATTACCTAAGTATTAAGGCCAGCATGCATTAGCTATTTCTCCTGATGCTCTCCCTTCCGCCTACTCCCAACAGGCTCCAGGATGTGTTGTTCCCTCCCTGTGTCCATGTATTCTCATTGTTCAGCTCCTACTTATGGTTGAGAACATGCAGTGTTTGGTTTCTTTTCCTGTGTTAGTTTGTTGAGGATAATGGCTTCCAGCTCAATCCATGTCTCTTCAAAGGACATAATCTCATTCCTTTTTGTGGCTGAATAGTATTCCATGGTACACAGTATATGTACCACATTCTAGTCTATCACTAATGGGCATTTGGGTTGACTCCATGTCTTTGCTCGTGCTACAGTGAATATATGCATGCATGTATTTTTATAATAGAATGATTTATATTCCTATAAATCATTTATATACCCAGTAATGGGATTGCTGGGTCAAATGGTATTTCCGGTTCTAGCTCTTTAAGGAATCACCACACTGTCTCCCCAATAGTTGAACTAATTTACATTCCCACCAACAGTGTAAAAGCATTCCTATCCCTCTGCAGCCTCACCAGCATCTGTTGTTTCTTGACTTTTTAATAATCATCATTCTGATTGGCATGAGATGGTATCTCATTGTGGTTTGATTTGCATTTCTCTAGTGATCAGTGATATTGAGCTTTCTCATATATGTTCCTTGGCTGCATAAATGTCTTCTTTTGAGAAATGTCTGTTCATGTCCTTTGCCCACTTTTTAATGGAGTCATTTGTCTTTTTCTTATACATTTGTTTAAGTTCCTTGTAGATTCTGGATATTAGACCTTTGTCAGGTGGATAGACTGCAAGAATTTCCCCCCATTCTGTAGGTTGTCTGTTCACTCTGATGATAGTTTCTTTTGCTGTGCAGAAGCTGTTTAGTTTAATTAGATCTTATTTGTCAATTTTTGCTTTTGTTGCAATTGCTTTTGGTGTTTTCATCATGAACTCTTTGCCCTTGCCTATGTCCTGAATGGTATTGATTAGATTTTCCTCTAGGGGTTTTATAGTTTTGTGTTTTACATTTAAGTCTTTAGTGCATCTTGAGTTAATTTTTGTATAAGGTGTGAGGAAGGGGTCCAGTGTCAGTTTTCTGCATATGGCTACCCAGTTCTCCCAGCACCATTTAGTAAATAGGGAATCCTTTCCCCATTGCTTGTTTTTGTCAGGTTTGTCAAAGATCAGATGGTTGTAGATGTGTGTTCTAATTTCTGAGTTCTCTATTATGTTCCATTGGTCTATCTGTCTTTGTACCAGTACCATCCTGTTTTGTTTACTGTGGCCTTGTAGTATAGTTTGAAGTTGGGTAGCATGATGCCTCCAGCTTTGCTCTTTTTGCTTAGGATTGTCTTGGTTATAGGGGCTCTTTTTTGGTTCCACATGAATTTTAAAGTAGTTTTTTCTAATTCTGAGAAGAATGTCAATGGTAGCTTGATGGGACTAGCATTGAATCTATGAATTACTTTGGGGAGTATGGCCATTTTCAGAATATTGGGTCTTCCTATCCATGAGCATGGAATGTTTTTCCATTTGTTTGTGTCCTCTCTGATTTGTGTCCTCTCTGATACTCTCCCTCCCCTCGCCCCCACCAACTGGCCCCAATGTTTGTTAATCCCTTCTCTGTGTCCATGTGTTCTCATTGTTCAGCTCCCACTTATGAGTGAGAACATAATGCTTGTGATTTTTGCACACTGATTTTGTGTCCTGAGACTTTACTAAAGTTGCTTAACAGGTTAAGAAGCTTTTGGGCTGAGATGATGGGGTTTTCTAGATATAGGATCATGTCATCTGCAAACAAAGATAATTTTACTTCCTTTTTTCCTATTTGAATACTCTTTATTTCTTTCTCTTGCCTGATTGCCCTGGCTAGAACTTCCAATACTATGTTGAATAGGAGTGGTGAGAGAGGGCATCCTTTCCTTATGCTAATTTTCAAAAGGAATGCTTCCAGCTTTTGCCCATTCAGTATGATATTGGCTGTAGGTTTGCCATAAATGGCTCTTATTGTTTTGAAATATATTCCTTCAATATGTAGTTTATTGAGAGTTTTTAACATGAGGGGATGTTCATTTTTGTCAAAGGTCTTTTCTGTGTCTATTGAGATAATCACGTGATTTTTGTCTTCGGTTCTATATCTATATTACATTTGTTAATTTGTATATGTTGAACCAGCCTTGCATCCCAGGGATAAAGCCAACTTGATTGTGGTGGATAAGCTTTTTGATGTGCTGCTGGATTCAGTTTGCCAGTATTTTACTGAGGATTTTTGCAATGATGTTCATCAGGGATATCAGCCTGAAGTTTTCTTTTTTTGTTGTATCTCTGCCAGGTTTTGGTATCATGATGATGCTGGCCCATAAAATGAGTTAGGGAGGAGTCCCTCCTTTTCAATTGTTTGGAATAGTTTCAGAAGAAATGGTACCAGCTCCTCTATACCTCTGGCAGAATTTAGCTGTGAGTCCCTCTGGTCCTGTGCTTTTTTGGTTGGTAGCCTATTTATTATTACCTCAATTTCAGAACTTGTTATTGTTCTACTCAGGGATTCAACTTCTTCCTGGTTCAGTCTAGGGAGGGTGTATGTGTCCAGGAATATATCCATTTCTTTGAGATTTTCTAATGTATTTGCATAGAGGTGTTTATAGTATTCTCTGATGGTTGTATGTATTTCTGTGGCTTCAGTGGTGATATCCCCTTTTTTATTGTGTCTATTTGATTCTTCTCTCTTTTCTTTTTTATTAATCTAGTTAATGATCTATATATTTTATTAATGTTTTCAAAAAACCCAGCTTCTGGATTCGTTCATTTTTTAAGGGTTTTTCATGTCTATCTCCTTCAGTTTCACTCTGATCTTAGTTATTTCTTGTCCTCTGCTAGCTTTGGGGTTTGTTTGCTCTTGGTTCTCTAGTTCTTTTAGTTGTGATGTTAGAATGTTGATTTGAGATCTTTCTAGTTTTTTTATATGGTCATTTAGTGCTATAAATTTCCCTCTTAACACTGCTTTAGCTACGTCCCAGAGATTCTGGTATGTTGTCTCCTTGTTCTCACTGGTTTAAAAGAACTTCTTGTTTTACGCCTTAATTTCATTATTTACCCAGGGGTCATTCAGGAGCAGTTTGTTCAATTTCCATGTAGTTGTGTGGTTTTGTGTGAGTTTCTTAATCTTGAGTTCTAATTTAGTTGCTCTGTTGTCTGACAGTTTGTTATGATTTCAGTTCTTTTGCATTTGCTGAGGAGTGTTTTACTTCCAATTATGTGATCAATTTTAGAGTAAGTGCCACGTAGCACCAAGAAGATTGTGTATATTCTGTTGTTTTGGGGTGGCGAGTCCTGTAGATTTCCATCAGGTCCACTTGATCCACAGCTGAGTTCAAGTCCTGAATATCTTTAAAAAATTTTTTCTTGATGATCTAATATTGACAACAAGGCGTTAAAGTGTTTTACTATTATTGTGTGGGAGTCTAAGTCTCTTTGTAGGTCTCTAAGAACTTGTTTTAATGAAACTGGGTGCTCCTGTATTGGATGCATATATATATAGGATAGTTAGCTCTTCTTGTTGAATTGAACCCTTTACCACTATGTAATGCCCTTCTTTGTCTCTTTTGATCTTTGTTGGTTTAAAGTCTGTTTTGTCAGAAACTAGGATTACAACCCCTGTTTTTTCTGCTTTCCATTTGCTTGATAAATTTTCCTTCATCCTTTTCTTTTGAGCGTACCTGTGTCTTTGCAAGTGAGATGGGTCTCTTGAATACAGTACACCAATGGGTCTTGACTCTTTATCCGGCTTGCCATTCTGTGTCTTTTAATTGGGACATTTAGCCCATTTACATTGAAAGTTAATATTGTTATTTGTGAATTTGATACTGTCATCATGATGCTGGCTAGTTATTTTGCAGACTTCTTAATGTAGTTGTTTCATAGGGTCATTGGTCTGTGTACTTCAGTGTGTTTTTGTAGAGGCTGGCAACAGTTTTTTTCTTTCCATATTCAATGCTTCCTTTAGGAGCTCTTGCAAGGCAGGCCTGGTGGTGATGAATTCCCTCAATATTTGCTTGTCTGAAAATGACTTTGTTTATCTTTTGCTTATGAAGCTTAGTTTGGCCAGATATGAAATTCTGGGTTGGAAATTCTTTTCTTTAAGAATGTTGAATATTGTCCTCCAATCTCTTCTGGCTTGTAGGGTTTCTGCTGAGAGGTTCACTGTTAGTTTGATGGAATACCCTTTGTAGGTGACCTGGCCTTTCTCTCTGGCTGCCCTTGACATTTTTTCCTTCATTTTGACCTTGGAAAATCTGATGATTATGTGTCTTTAGGTTGATCTTCTCATACAGTATCTTACTGGGGTTCTCTGGATTTCCTGAATTTGAATGTTGGCCTGTCTTGCTAGGCTGGGGAAGTATTCCTGGATGATCTCCTGAAGTATGTTTTCCAATTTGCTTCCATTCTCCCAATCTCTTTTAGGTATCCCAATCATTCATAGGTTAGGTCTTTTTATATAATCCCATAATTCTCAGAGGTTTTGTTTGTTCCTTTTTATTCATTATTCTCTAATTTTGTCTGCTTGTCTTATTTCAGCTAGATGGTCTTCAAGCTCTGAGATTCTCTCCTCTGCTTGGTCTATTCAGCTATTGATACTTGTGGTTGCATTGTGATGTTCTCGTGTTGCGCTTTTCAGCTCCATCAGGTCATTCATGTTCCTCTCTAAAATGGTTATTCTGGTTAACAGCTCCTGTAACGTTTTATCATGGTTCTCAGCTTCTTTGCATTGGGTTAGAACATACCCCTTTAGCTCAGTGAAGTTCACTACTACCTACCTTGTGAAGTCTACTTCTGTCAATTAATCCATCTCAGCCTCAGCCCAGTTCTGTGCCCTTGCTGGAGAGGTGTTGCAATCATTTGGAGGAGAAGAGGCACTCTGACCTTTTGATTTGTCTGTGTTTTTGCACTGATTTTTTCTCATCTTCATAGATTTATCTACCTTTGATCTTTGAGGCTGCTGACGTTTTGATGGGATTTTTGTGGGTTCTTTTTTGTTGATGTTGTTGTGGTTGTTGCTTTCTGTTTGTTTGTTTCTCTTTTAAAAGTCAGGCTCCTCTTCCAGAGGGCTGCTGTGGTTTGCTGGGGCTCCACTGCAGACCCTATTCACCTGGGCCCCTCCTGCACCTGGAGGTATCACCAATGGAGGCTTCAGAACAGCAAAGATGGCTTCCTTTTCCTTCCTCTGGGATCTCTGTCCCAGAGAGGAACCAAGCTGATTTGGGAACACTCCTGTATAAGGTGTTTGGCAACATCTGTTGGAGATCTTACCCAGTAGGGAGGCATGGGATCCAAAACCCACTTAATGAAGCATTCTGGCTGCCCCTTGACAGAGGGGATGTGCTGTGCTGGGGGAATCCCAGTTGTCCAGACTGCCTGGATTCCTTAGAGCCAGCAGAGGAAAACACTAAGTCCCCTGAACCAGAAACCATGGCCACCCCTCCCCACAGGGGCTCTGTCCAAGGGAAATCAGAGTTTTGTCTGTAAACCCCTGGCTGGAGTGGCTGAAATTCCCAAAGGGAGGCCCCATTGGTGAGGAGGAATGGATCCAGGTCCTACCTAAAGAAGCAGTCTGGTCACAATCTGCCACAACCGCTGTGCTGCACTGTGGGGAATTCCTTCTGGTCCAAACTGCCCAGTCCCCCCGGCACTAGCAGGTGAAAACAGTCCACTGGAGTTGCAGCGATGGCAGCCTCCCCTCCCCCAGGGAACTTGGTCGTTTTAGGCAGTCTCCAGCATGCGTGAGGGGCCACCAAGAGTCTGCACAGCTCTGTGCTTGGGACCCAAGGCCCTGGTGGTGTGGACCCACAAGGGGATCTCCTGATCCATGGGTTGCACAGATCTGTAGCAAAAGTGTGGTTTCCCTAACAGGGTAGCACAGTCACCCACCACCTCCCTTGGCTGGGGATGGGAGTTCCCCTTACCCTATAAGGCTCTCAGCTGGGTAGTTACTCACCCTACTTTTCCTCATTCTCTGTGGGTTGTGCTAACTGCCTTATCAGTCCCAGTGAGAGAACCTGGATACCTCAGCTGAAGGTGTAGGATTCACTTGCAGTTTTTGTTCTCAGTGGGAGCCACAGACTGGAGCTACTTCTAATCAGCCATCTCGGATCCTCCCCATCCCTTGCCTTATCAATCCAGAAACAGAATTTGGCCTAGTTCCTCAATTAAAAATAATCACTCTCAAAGGGCTTTTACATAAATAATAGATTTTATTGAATTATTAATAATGAGGGGGTTGAACATATAAAGGCAACCCATTTAAATCAAATATAAGGAATTCCTGTTCTTAAATTCTTCACCCACATACCCATGTGACTTGGCTGGCATCTCTCTCATTTCCCTTTAACTGCCACACTCCCATTCCTATTTATTTCTTGGAAGACCAAGTTCATTCTCTATTTTCTTTCCTCCTTCAGCAAGCCCTGCCCTCAGGGGCTCACTTTTTATCCTGGGATCTTATTAACTGATTTAAACTGATTTCCTTTTAGGGACAGTTCCCAGTTGAAGAAGAATTCTAGTATCAGCTGTCAAGATTCTAATTCTGCCTTCCCCCATGCTCTACTATAAATCACTTACAATCTATTAGAAAGAGATTTTAAGGTAATTTTTTAAAGTTGTGCATCAACTACAAATCAAAACTTCCATGTAACCATTTTTTTTTTTTTTTTTTTTTTGATACAGGATCTTGTTCTGTCCCCCAGGCTGGAATGCAGTGGCATGATCTTGGCTCACCACAACCTCCATTCCCAGTTCACACCACTCTCCTGCCTCAGCCTGCTGAGTAGCTGGGACTACAGGCTCCCGCCACCATGCCCAGCTAATTTTTTTTTTTTGTATTTTTAGTAGAGATGGGGTTTCACTGTGTTAGCCAGGATGGTCTCGATCTCCTGACCTTGTGATCCACCCGCCTCAGCCTCCCAAAACTCTGGTATTACAGGTGTGAGCCACTGTGCCCGGCCTGGTAACATTCTAAGGAAAACTCAGAATGAAATTTAGCACTTTTACTTTAAAAAATTTATATCAGGGTTATTCTTCAGACAATGCAAAGCAGGAGAGAGGGAAATGAGCACAAGGAAGAGTGGGTATTATAGACAGGAGGAGTTGCTACCATGAACGCAGTGGAACTTGAGCTATCATTTGATCACATTGAGCATGTACTGATTCCTCCTTGGAGCCACAAATCATTTGCTTCCTTAAAAGAACATGTGGGGTCAGGCGCGGTGGCTCGCACCTGCAATCCCAGCACTTTGGAGGGTGAGGTGGGTGGATCATGAGGTCAGGAGATAGAGACCATCCTGGCTAACAGGGTGAAACCCCGTCTCTGCTAAAAAAAAAAAAAAAAAAAAAAAGGACATTTGTGCCTAAATCAAAGCCTATGAGCTGCAATACTCAGAATGACAATAAATGAATATCAGGACATGATTGATTAATATGTGCTATTTCCCAGGTTTCCAACAGCTTTAGGGCCGAAGGGCTAAAAGTGCAAACCCCAGGATGCAGTTTGTCCTGCCAGATAATCAGGGAAGGACTAAGATGAAAAAGCATGAATCAGCAGCTGTTGTCAAAAATATGGGTCTACTACACAATACTAAGGGCTGAGGTAAAGAGCCAGGGCTACTGAGGGAATGAGCTTCACTTCCTCCTAGTCAGCTACTCTGCGATGAGATGATGGAATACATGACATTTGAGAGATAAAAAGTTGAATAAATAGAGAACATAACATACATAATCTTTTAAAAGACATGGGTTTAACATGTGAGTATGTATCTCTAAAGTCCATTCCTTACTCAAGCCACTGATGCTGATGGCATTGTAACTTAAATAAAGATGGAAGAATAAATGTCAGACTTCCAACAAGGATGCCCTCTCTCACCACTTCTATTCAACATAGTATTGGAAGTTCTGGTGAGGGCAATAAGGCAAGAGAAAGAAATGAAGGGTATTCAAATAGGAAGAGAGGAAGTCAAATAGTCTCTGCAGATGACATCATTGTATATTTAGAAAACCCCGGCATCTCAGCCCCAAAACTCCTTAAGCTGATAAGCAACTTTAGCAAAGTCTCAGGATTCAAAATCAATGTGCAAAAATCACAAGCATTTCTATGCACCAATAAGAGACAAACAGAGAGCCAAATTGTGAGTGACCTCCCATTCACAGTTGCTACAGAGAGAATAAAATACCTAGGAATACAACTTACAAGGGATGTGAAGGACCTCTTCAAGGATATCTACAAATCACTGTTCAAGGAAATATTATAGGATGCAAACAAACAGAAAAAAATTCCATGCTCATGGATAGGAAGAATCAAGAGTGAAAATGGCCATACTGCCCAAAGTAATTTATAAATTCAATGCTAGTCCCATCAAGCTACCATTGACTTTCTTCACAGAATTAGAAAAAACTACTTTAAATTTTATATGGAACCAAAAGAGAGCCCATATAGCAAAGACAATCCTAAGCAAAAAGAACAAAGCTAGAGGCATCACACTACCCAATTTCAAACTATACTACAAGGCTACAGTAACCAAAGCAGCATGGTACTGGTACCAAAACAGTTATATAGACCAATGGAATAGAACAGAGGCCTCAGAAATAATACCACACATCTACAACCATCTGATCTTCAACAAACCTGACAAGAACAACCAATAGGGAAAGGATTCCCTATTTAATAAATGGTGCTGGGAAAACTGGCTATTCATATGCAGAAAACTGAAACTGAACCCCTTCCTTATATCTTATATGAAAATTAACTTAAAATGCACTAAAGACTTAAATGTAAAACCCAAAACCACAAAAACCCTAGAAGAAAGCGTAGGCAATACCATTCAGGACATAGACATGGGCAAAGATTTCATGAAGAAAATGCCAAAAGCAATTGCAACAAAAGCAAAAAGTGACAAATGAGATCTAATTAAACTATAGAGCTTCTGCACAGCAAAAGAAACTATAATCAGGGTGAATAGGCAGTCTATAGAATATGAGAAAATTTTTGCAATCTATCCACCTGACAAAGCTCTAATACCCAGAATCTACAAGGAACTTAAACAAATTTACAAGAAAAAAAAACAAATAACCCCATCAAAAAGTGGGCAAAGGATATGAACAGACACTTCTCAAAAGAAGACATTTATGCAACCAAAAAACATATGAAAAAAAAGCTCATCATCACTGGTCATTAGAGAAATGCAAATCAAAACCACAATGAGACACCATCTCATGCCAGTTATAATGACGATCATTAAAAAGTCAGGAAACAACAGATGCCGTCAAGGATGTGAAGAAATAAGAACACTTTTACACTGTTGGTGGGGGTGTAAATTGGTTCAACCATTGCGGAAGACAGTGTGGCAATTCCTCAAGGATCTAGAACCAGGAATGCCATTTGACCTAGTAATCCCATTATTGAGTATATACCCAAAGAATTATAAATCATTCTACTGCAGAGATGTGTGCACACATATGTTTATTGCAGCACCATTTATAATAGCAAAGACTTGGAACTAACCCAAATGCCCATCAATAATAGACTGGATAAAGAAAATGTGGCACATATACACCATAGAATACTATGCAGTCATAACAAGGAATGAGTTCATGCCCTTTGCAGGGACATGGATGAAGCTGGAAACCATCATTCTCAGCAAACTAACAAAAGAACAGAAAAGCAAACACCACATGTTCTCACTCATAAGTGGGAGTTGAACAATGAGATCACGTGGACACAGGGATGGGAACATCACATACCAGGGCCTGTTGGGGGGGTTGGAGCAAAGGGGAGAAAGAGAATTAGGACAAATACCTAATGCACATGGGGCTTAAAACCTAGATGATGGGTTGATAGGTGCAGCAAACCACCATGGTACATGTATACCTGTGTAACAAACCTGCACATTCTGCACATGTATCCCAGAACTTAAAGTAAAATTAAAAAACAAAATTTTTAATGGCATACTTCAATGACCAACCTAATTGAGAGAATTTACTTTCAAGGAAAGACGGTTAAAAGGTGAAGAAATTGAAGTTAGGAACAATGTAATTAGACAGATGACTTGCACCCTCACATTTCACTCACCATTAACATAACAGTTGTGTCCCCCAGGAACTTTGAGTTTGCTGAACAGATTACAATAGGTAAGGGTTTAAAGAGAGAATTCAGAGCTAATAAATTCTCTACCAGGAAAAATCCCCAGGAGAAGTCATCTATTCTAGCTCTGTGCTATCAGATAAGACTACTGTTACACTGTTTCTTAAAGAGGAGAAACAATTTTTGTTTTTTCAAAGTCTCCAGGAGGGAAATCCACAATTATCCTAGGTCTAATAATCCTCACACCAAATCCAATTTAACATTGGAGAGCAGTAGAGCAGTTCACAGTTCTCTACGGCTTCTGTCTCTGTAGAGAGAGAACATTGATCTTCGTATGGAAAGAATATTATCAAGTTCGCTCTCAGCCTCCTTTTGGCCTTTTTTCCTAGGCCTTCTTTTCTACTTCTCTAATCTTCATTCACCTCCTTGAAACTCTCTTTCGTGTTCTTCACATTTCACTCTAACTGTGAAGTCCAAATATGAGTTGTCCTCCAGGAAATTTCTATAGACCACCTCAAGGAACTATGAAAGTTAACATGTCTTGGGAACTCCCCGGTTTGTTCAATTCCACAAGTATTTATCAAGCATTCATATGGGAGAGGCATTGTACTAAATTCTAGAAAAGACAGACATTGGCATAAAAATTAGAAATAATTCTGATATTTTAATAACAAAAATGTAGAAATGATTCTGATATCCATCAATAGGCAAAATGAACCCAGGTACATTTCTTCCTGGGATGCCATGGGGCAGTCATAAAATGAGGTAGATCTATGGGTATTGACATAAAAAGATCTCCAGGACATATCACTGAATGAAAAAAAAAGTTGCAGAACAAAAGTACTAAAAGCCAACACATAGATCTCCTGACATGTACACACAAAATAAAGATATTTCAGTAGTTATATGTGAAAATATATACAAAAGGAAAAGGTGTCAAATAATGCACCCTAACCCACTGAACCCATGATCATGGTTACCCAAGAGATTGAGATTAGGATAAGTGACCTAGGGACAATTAACTGTCTCCATATTACTTGAACAATCTTTTTATGGCAAAGAGAATGTATGTTCTATTCCATAACTAATAATAACCCTTTTTTATTTAAAAGTCTAGCATGACTCCTAACTTCAATTTGTTCACAATTGAGTTGGGGCGGGGGTGGAGAAGAAGAGAGGGAAATTATTAATTCTAACCTACAAAGCACCGTAGAGCTGGACAGAAGAACATCTGTGTCGGCTGAGAGGTACAGACTATTACAGAGAAGGACAGAACATATCCCCCAAAGAGGCTTCGTGGAGAAGGTGGTGTTTGGCATAAGCACAGAATGATGGGGAGGATGCAAATGACGGGATACTGAGGCTGGGGATAGTTTAAACTGGGAGGAGAGCACGAGAAGAGACCAATCAGCAGGAAAACGTAAGCTAGGCAGTGCTCATTTGCTACACCTTAGAAGATTTGTGAGCAAAGGATTGATATATTTAGGGATGTAGCTGAAGAATGTCAATTCAACCACAGTGTGAAGAGTACCATAGACTGGACAGAGGCTGGTAATGGTCCAAGCACTAAGACCTGCCCAGAAGGGTAGAAACAGGAATAGAGAGAAGAGAGATGCCTGAGAAGTTAAGTTATAGGTATTAGGTAAGGGAGCTAGCAGAATCAAATACTGCCAAGGCATAAGGCCCAAAAGAGCATCACTGGAAATCTAAATGTGAAATATTCAGAACAATGTCTCATCAGTGGAGCTACTGTATCTAGGAAAGCTGGAAGAGAGGTAGCAGTTCAAACCACATGACATGGAATTAGAAACCATCAGTGTCAGGTGCTGAAAGAAGAATATCCTTAGGACAATAACAACAGGCAAGTTCTCCCCGCCCCGTATGCAGAAGCACAGCTACTCAAAGTGTGGTCCGCAGATCTGCGCCAGTCCACAAGCTGTACGTTACACATATGTGACAAGATGGAAATTAAATTTAAGCAAAGCATTTAGAAACCTTTATATCAATTTAACATCTTATGTTTATTGGGCCTAATATTTTTTTCATTTCACTTATATTTTTGTCTTTTTAATTTCTTTTTTTGGCAGTTCATTTTTATTACATTTTATAAAGATTTCAGCCCACAATGGATTGAAGGGGAAAAAAAAAACTGTCTTCCACCAAAAATAGTTTGAGAGGTGCCATTGGGAAGTATGTTTCAAACATAAGGATTATAAAGTTCTGTTAATTTATTATTTCATTTTATCCTGAAAAATACCTTCAAATAAGTAGGGCAAGCCTGGTTTCCTGAATTTTACATGAGGTAAGATCTAGAGGGTGTTTACAAATTATCTTCCAGTCACACAAAAACGTAGGCAGTGGAAGGCAGGTCGGGAAAGCTGGGTTTCTGACTCTGAGCCAAAGAGTCTCTAGCAGCTCATACAGCATTGCGGGTGGATGCTGAAATTGCTTTTTAAGAGACAGATTAACCATTTGGCTTTATACAACATACAATGTGTACTGTAGTGATTCTTAGAAGCAAATTTAAGGTACCATTAGACAGAGAAAAAAGGCTTCCAACTTTTTTACTTTCTTTAACTCTAGGATTTCGAATGAATCAATTTCAAGTGGATTCAAACAATATTTTGAATCAATTACTAATGATTTTATAGTAGGCAGGATATTTGGAGATTATCAAAATTATCTAAATATCCCGTTTTTCAGAAACTTTTCCTTTAGAGTCAATAAGTTATCTTTAAATATCTTTAAATCAGTAAGTCTCAAAAGTTATGTTTAAATCAAATTTGTAAATTATTATTACTCTGGACCCAACAAATTTAAATGACACACGATCACCAAAGGCAGTGAACATGCTGGTATTTCAAAGAGCACCCAGAATGGTTCCTGAGAATACAGAATTATAAAGTTCAGATTTTGTTTATTCTCAGAAATTGTGAAAGAAAAAGGGTAGAGTTTGCTAAGGGGATTCACTGATCTCCCAGACAATGAAAGAACTCCAGCAAAATAACATTCTGATGAGCTAAGTGTAAATGAATCAGAGACATGTAGATTAAATTTCTCTTGAAACATACATGGGTTTAAAAAATTATGGGGAAAGTGCCTGGCAAAATGTGCTAAAGGGATTTGCCAAACCCCACGTCTGACAGAGTTGGAGAAAAGAGGCCAAGACAAAAACTCTGTTTGGTCATTTATTCTTCCAGGTACTAACCACAAAGGTGTCTTAAAACGCATATCAAGGCTTCAGAAGACTAGAATGTTCTTAAGCCCCCTTGAGAGTCAAACAAACAAAGCCACTACCTTTAGAAGAAAAAACCAAAACAAAACAAAAATTATTTCTCAGGGAAATCAGTCCTAAATATGAGATTATCCTAGTGGCTACCAACACAGAATTCTATGAAAGGCTCGATTTGTAAAAGACAATCGGCTCTAGGGTTGAAGAACATGGTCCTGACTTTGGTCATTCAATTTCTCAAATGTTGGAGAGGGAAGAAGAAACTCTTTCCATGCCACATCATTTATGCTGTGCTTTGGTACAAGCGCAGCAACGTTAGTGAAACAGACTCTGTGTTCTGCTTTATGAGATCCATTGTGCATAAAAATATTTTACAGGGTAAACGGTTGGTTTGATTTATACAATAGTGAATATTACCCTGTGTTTTTTTTACATGTGTATAACAAATTAAAGTTTACAGCTTAAACTAGTATGGGGTCCTATTCCATGCTTCCTTGGTTTTTTCCTAGACATATCTTTAGTGGTGGGCAAGAAGCATTTCCATCTGTTATCAGGTAAAAAGCTTCTTTTATAGAAATGGGCAAAGAAATCAGAAAATGCCCAAGTGGAAGAGTTCGTGCTTGTCTTTTCATGTTTCATGGTGAACGAGCACATGGTATACAGACGCCATAGCTGTGTTCTCACACTAAGACTGTGTCTTTGTGAAGGCAGTGCTCTTGTCTGCCATATTCACAGCTCTATCATAATTTCTAGCATGACACCAGGCAAAAAGAAGGCGCTTGGTAAATATCTGTTGCATATTTGTGAATGAATACAGCAGAGCCAGAATAACTAGCATCTACTTTTCCCTCAATGAAAGACTCACATACGACAGCGGACAAATCTATCATTTGTCTATGTACACTACCCTCTAATAGCCTTTCCTTTTACAGCTATGAATTCTTTGAAAATGTTTCAAGATTTTCTTCCCAGCAGTCAGAATAGCCTATGCCAACCCCAATTAGCTTTGTGACTATTGGGAAGTAAATGGGACAGAGGGCATTTTCATCAGCCCACCAACTCCAGCATTAAGTGCCTTTTAAAATTGGCTTTCTGATAAGCAAAGCTCTCCAAGCTTCCAGGCACTTAAACATTTATCTGTAAATATTTAACAATGATAAAGAGATGGGTGCAGGTTAAGTAGACACATCTTCAGATCTTTACAGAGCAAAGAGGCTATCAACCTGACTCTTAAAAACATGCCTCAGGTTTTCAATTGTCTGCCCTTCAATGTCTCCATGAGCTTCCTTGGATCATTTACCTGCCTTAGTCAACCTTAAACAAATACCAGTTTGCACTGTGTCCTCCAACCGGTACTTCCAGAGTTATGGGGGATGCCTGACTCACTTGTTAGAACTCACAATGTGGATGCTAACCTTGACTTTCAAGATAGAAGAAAATCTTCTCAAACGCTACCTGCAGCATTCTCCCTTAAAGGTAGAAATAACAGTATGCCTTCTGTCTCATATTTTGTCTTTACCTCTGTATTGCTAATTCAGTCCATTATTCGATCCATTAAACTGCCTTCACCGAGGAAAAACAGTATTTTAACATGCTTAGATTCAATTAGAGAAGAAGCAAATCCCCTTCCCACAGAGTCAAGCCTGGTGATGTTGATTTTTACAGGAAGAACTTGATTCGTGTTACTCAGCATCACAGTAGTGGTATCACTTCAGTCTACAACTGTGAGTGTCTACACAGCCTCAAAAGACTCAGCTACCCATACACTGAGTTCAGGCACCAACCAACCCAGTCAAACCAATACACAGTTGAACTGGTTATCTGACTGGGCTGAAGGGTTGTTTGATTGAACTGATTATTTCAGTTCAAAGCAGTCATCTTGGGGACCCCCTGTTGCCCAAACTGTCCCATCGTGGAATGAATGTGGACCACAGTGGACACAAGGAAACAGGGGAGATTGGCAGAAAGCCATTGACTGCCAGACTGCTGAGCCACAGTGCCTGAAGTATCGTGGAATAAATTTCCAAAACAGCAACCTTACTCTCTGTGAACTCCACCTTGTCTGAGAGCTGTGATGCGGTTAAGAGCAAGAACTCTGGAAACAATTACCTTGGACCAAATCTCATGTCTGTCACTTATCATCTTTGTGACTTTGAGTGACTTAACTAATCATTCTCTGCCTCCAGTCTATAATTTGGGCATAATGCTATCCATCTTAAAGGACTGGGTTGTTTGGTGGATCAATAGGTTAATACATATAAAGCACTTAATAAACAATGAACGTTAGCCATTATTTTTATTATTATCTAACAAAAGGAAATTTCAGATAGGAGTCTTCATAGTATGAATAGAATTTCCCAGATTGCCTTGGATACTTTTAAATTTGAAATAATATATTTCCTAGCAAATACATTTTTCATTTGTCAATAAATATTTTATTTTTCCAGAGTTCTCCAGATACTCACAGGTATACTAGATATATCAACAGAAAGGTTACCTGGAATTATCCTTTTGAAAACTTTCATAGTGGTGCTAAAATGACCAGAACTCTTCTTGTGTTAACTAAAACAATCTTTTAGAGAGATGAAATGTGTAGAGAAAATTAATTTTGTGTGTCAGGCCTGGGACCACTGTGTCTCCTGGGCACAGAGCTGGCTTCATAGGGTCATAGGGCCCACACTTAGAAGGCCCCACATTTGGTTTAATGCTCTGCTGTCATCGTTTTGAAATGCTGAATAACGTGATTAAAGAACTCCGCATTTCATTTTGCAGTGGTCCCTGTATGTCATGTAGTTGGTCCTGCCTGGGTGTGACCTGTTATTGGTGGTAGCTAGAGTAATGTAAATTCCACAATTAGGAGCGTTTCAGTTGGAAGACATTTGTATGATACTTAGAGCTGTGACGTAAGGTTTCCTGTTTCTTCCTGTCTGTTGGGGAAGCTGCCTCAATGACCACAGCTGCCTCACAGCACAGGTTCATGGCCTCTCCATTAACTGCTTCACTGGGTTCTCACAGGTTGGGGGAGTTGATAAAAATGGGATTCTCAGTCATTTCCCTCACCTGCAATTCCACAGGTGTCTGCTCATTATTCAAAAACGTATTTTGAATCATTTTAAGAGTCTAAAAGTTTCTCGATACCATACACTGAAAGAAAGATTTGGGTTTCTCTCCCCATCCCAGCCTTCTGTAGTTCATGGCTCATTCAGAAGCTCTTGATGTGGTCTCTGTATTGTTTTTCTACAGCATGAGATAAAAACTACTGTTTTAGTTGTTTGATTTTTATTGTGTGATTAGTCTAGGCATGATAGAGAGGAAAGCACGTAAAGCATTATTTTATTTGAAAGCCAGAAGCACGTCATGTTTATTAATAAAGAGCCTGGTTTACATAGATTTTATTATTATTGATCATAAAATGGTTTATATTACAAGCAAGGGTGAAATTACTAACTAATTAGCCTGTGAAGATCATGTTTAGTGGAATATATAAATCTAGGGTGTTGCTTTTTTTTCCCTTACAAACCTTAAGGGTCTTTTTCATTAAACATGTACATATGCAGTCTTTATGCGGAAACAGGAGATTGTGATACACAATTCAAGGTCAAATGATTCACTTTGTATTTCCCAAAGTCCAAAATCTCAGTGCTTTAAATTCCTTAACTCTTAAGAAAGCCCGTTTCCATACACAGCCGCTTTGGTGTGAACACTGAATTCAACTATCAATGATGGCAAAGAGAAAAGCAAATAACGATGGAGTGAAGCAAAGGTGAAGACTGTAAGGGCTAAATTTCCTCCTCTCTCTCTCTATCCCTCTCCCCCTCTCTCAGTACTGTATCTTAAGACCCACTTAACTCTTCCAAAGGAACTTTGTTTCTATTAACTCAGAGGATTGCACAACCTTTGTAAACACACCATTCTCATGTATTCCAGTTAAATTTCGTAATAGCGCCATAAAATGTGTCAGGCGTTGCAATAAACTCTCAGTCACAGGAAGCCCAAATTGTATGGGAAAATTACTAGAAACCATGTCTCAGGAGGAAGGAAGAAATGCAAAATTCTTCAAGAACCTGGAAAAATAATGTTAAATGTTTCCTTAAAGTGTGTGCCTCTCTTTGAAATAAAACGTAGACTGTGTTTTCAGTAAGATTTCAAAGTTTGAAGCAGTGTGGCTATTTTAATCATTTGGCTTCACCCACATTCTTGAATGCTGGTTCCTGCCTCAAGGCCACTGGAGAGGAGATAGCCCTTCCTCTTTCCCTACCCTCTACCACTTCGGAATCGGGGTGCTCTTATCAACAGGGGGCTAAAACTACAAGGATGCGCGCAAATGTGTGCTGCGAATTTTTTACTTTCAGAAGGGGCTTTATGGGTAATACTTAGATTATATTGGGCTTATCTATTCGTTGGTTAAAAGTTGACTTCCAACATAGTGTGATTCTAGTTTTTTCATTCAAAGTCCAAGTCACCACACTGTAGACAACTCACTTCTGTTCTGGGAAGGTAGAGTATGCTTATGCAAAAGAACAGAGGCCTCCGTACAGGGGTTTGGCTAATTGGGAGAAAGTTGTTTCATTCCTCCCTTGCTTATTCGAACAGCCTCAGGATGACTACAACAATCAAAACCAAACCAAAACAAAAAACCCAGTTTAGCAGCTATAATAATTCTAGAGTGATTTCCAATTACTCTGTGACCATCCCAACACCCCGAAATGCTTAAAACATTATTCACAATGAAAATAACGCTGCTTGCTGCCATAAAGTCCCCGTCATTCCGTTTTATGGAAGTGCTTTTGTTTAATGTCAGAACTCAGAGCAAATCTAGACTTACCAGTCCATAAGATTTGCATTCAGGAGATGTGCGTGTAGGGAGAACATCAGTATGGGCTCTGGAGGGTCTGGGATCCTGGGATACCCGGCTTTGCGAGCTCTGGGAGCCGGGCCTGCCAGGCTCACGTCATTTAAAGATGAACACTGCCCCCTGCTGGCGAGAATACGCATTGCCGCTGGAAAACAACCACTGTATAATGGGGAAATTAACTTCAATTACTGCACCTTTATTCAGTTCTTAGCTGTCCTGTCAGAAGAATTATAACTGCAAAGTATCACTATTGCATGGGAAAACAACTTGGTTTATTTTATGACTGTTAGTCAGTTTTATGAGCTACCATCGCTGGCAAAGAGCCACCTAAATGAAAGGACAAGAGAGACAAAGGCAGCCACGGTGGTGATGGAAACTTTTGAGATGGAGCAGGGCCTGGAGAAGAGAAAACTCTGCAGGTGTTGATAGTTTAGAGTTTGACGTAGCCAGTCGCACCACCAAAAGGTAGAGTGAGAATTCAAGCCGAACTGTAGTTCTGAGACCTCTCCAGAGTCTCTGAATCGCCTTATTTTCTGCCCCATTCCCTTTTGCCCCCTAATCTGAGCATCACAGGGCTGGAGCCCCATTCTAAGGACGTGTTAGAACACCACAAGGACATTCCATAGGTGCTCTCCCTTCTCCAGCTTCGTGGGGGTGAGCTGAGATCAAGGTGATCTCCAAGACCAAGGCTGCAGGGAAGAAAAGCCCGTCCAGTGGATTCATTAGAACCAAAGAGTTGCCTGCTCCTGCAACTTCAAAGGCAACTGGCATTGAATCTCCTGAAGCCTCTTTGAGTTAGGAAAGTTTGGAGGGCGGTTGTTGAGGGGAGTCTGGAAACACAGCTCACATTCATGCGACAGGGAGGTGGCAGCCCTGGGGAGAGCTAACAGGTAACAACTCTCGATTTGAAAATCTGAATTACACAAATTGAGCACGTGCCCCTTTTCATGCTGTTAGGAGACAGGGCTAGGATCTACTTTCATGAAATGGTTCGGCAAACGTTATGGAGGGTCCACTGTGTGCCAGCTTCCTGCAGTGTCTCACAAGTCTTCATTCAGGTAGTCCTTTATAGATCACAAAGAACGGTCATGCCAGCCTATCGACACAACTCCCTAAGGCAGGAATTATGACTTCCCCTCTATAGGTTAGAATATTTGCGGTTAGAAAGATTAAATAACTTGCCCATGTTCGTGCAGTTAATAGGGGGAAGAGAGCCTATGTTCATCCTGCCCTAGACATTTTAGAGTCGGCATAAGCAGGAGGATCGCTTGAGGCCAGGAGTTCGAGGCTGACATGAGCTATGATCGCGCCACTGCATGCTAGCCTGGGCGATAGAGTGAGACCCGATCTTTCAAATAAAACAAAACAAAAGAAAAAACAAAACTCGAAGTCTCCGTATCAACCTATGAAAATACAAATTTAAAACTGGATAACCAAAGAAGTCTATTAAATGTGTACCTGGTTAATTGATGAACTCCTTATAGGAAGTAGCACTGGCCAGCAAAGCACGACCATGCTTTTTAAATAAGAACTAATTCAATATTCTATTTTTTAATTAGTAGTCCCTTTCGATTAGGTGACATATTTATATTACTCATTTCAGAATAATTATTATACTTATGGAGCAAATAATATATTCCTTCAAAAACACCTCCCCCTCATTAACATTATCTAGTTCATCTCCACTTTGCTTCCAGAATTGTCTTTGTAATCCTAAATAAAATATTTTCATACTTTACTTAACTCCTCAAAATTCTTTATTGTCCTCTGAAACTAGATGTTAACAAATGCACTATAAGAAGTATTTCAAAAGCACCTCAAACGTTTTAAAAAAGCTTCATTTTATATCTTCCTCTTGACATATTAATGCTCCAAAAATCCTACAGTAAAAAAAAAAATTAACTTTTTTGTACTAAACATTTCTCAAATATATTAGACCACCGAATGTTTTTTAATTAATGGAACAGCTATTAACATATCAAAGAATCTGGGGAATATGGTTTATGGAATATTGGCTGCCTTGATAAAATCTAGACTCTTGAGCATGGCACATGGGCTTTTCATAAACCAATACTTGCCTACCATCTCCAGTTTCATTTCCACCCTCCGGCCCCATGTGCCCTACAGCAGATCCAACTATTTGCTGTTTCCAAAATGTATCTTGTTCTCTCTGCCTCAATTTTTTTTTTTTTAAATACACTAGTCCTTCTGGCTAGAGCATCCTGGGGCTTCTATGTTCATCTGATCCCCTCCTAACCATTTTTTCAAATTCAAGTCAAGTCTTCCTTCTCTGTGAAGACTCCCCCACTACCCCCCAACACTTCCCTAACGCATCCCATGAAGACTTACATCCTACTCCTTCTTTCCCCTGGCCCAGTAGGTACCTCCCTCCATTTACTATACCAGTGTGTGGTTGGGGGAGAGTTTCCTCTGTTTCCCCATTAACTGCTCAAAGGCCCCAAAGTAACTCTGTTTCTTAGGGTTTGTCATAATGCCTAGAATATTCGTGGATTAATGCCTGGAGGATTTTGCTCTGAGATTCTCTTCCTTATTTTAATTTCTTCTTTATTCAAAGTAGTCCTACATAAAGCAATTTTATCTCTTCTTAAAAGTCTTGATGATACTACTACTACTACTACTAATAGCTCACAGTTACTGAGTGTGTACTATGTGCCAGGCTCCATACTAAGTATTTTTTATGGAATACCCTGTTTAATGATCTCACACACCATATGATATGAATATATGATTATCTCCATTTTACAGATAAGGAAATCAGGCACACAGAAATGAAATCATTTGCCCAAGGTTACACAACGGATGGAGGCAGAGCTGGGATTCATACCCGAAGAGTCTCTCGGTTTCTATTCAAATAAGGAAAAAGTTCACTACAATAGAAGTAGAAAAATAAGGTATGAGTTTTCCTCCAATTCACCAAGGAGGAGGAAGAATTATGCTTGGATATTTATGGTGCAGTGTAGGAGGATCACAAAGGAACTACAAATGGGTCTCGCAAAAACCCACCTGTTAGGTTCTTGGGAAAATAAGTGAGCATTATAAAGAAGACTGGAAATGTTATTTATTTGTAAGAATGAAGCAGCCGTCAGGGGTTACCTGGAGGGCCAGCTGGAGGCTAATCTCCAACTAAGCTCCTGCTGTTTTATCCCTACGGCAATGGGAATATCAGTGGCAGCTGTTTTAACAGCAGCTGGGACTACAGTGGTGTGGTTACCATAACCACCATGACCACCTCAATAGCCCATGTGGATCTGTCCCCAGCCCTGTAGTCTCTGCTCTAGAGATGGGGAAACTGAGGCTCAGTGGGCCCAGTGACTGCTTAAGGTCACCCAGTTAATAATAAAGTTGAGCTCAAATCCAGATCTGACTTCAAAGCCCCTTGAAAGACTCTCAGGAAACCAAGCAGTTTTTGGAAGCCCGCTAGGATTTTAGCTGCTTATGTGAAATTGTATATTCTCTTGTATTCTTTTCTTGAATGTTAGCCTGAACATCCAAAACCAGACTGTTTACCTCTTGAGACAGAATGTTATGCTTTTGTCTATCACTGTTGAGTGGAGAGTACATATTCATTGAACATCTTTGCACTGATTAAATGAGGACCAAAAGCAAAGGTGTAGATGGAGTGGCGGAGGCTCTGCCTGACTTGCAGGCAGTCAGCCCGTCAGAAGCTCTGGGCATTTTTCCCAAGGCTACAGGATGTGTGGAACCTATGCTCGCCCCTTACCTCTGCCTCTGACTGGCTGCAAGATGGTAATTAAGACTCTTAATGTGTCGGGGTCTGCAGGCCATCGTTAATAAAATGAGGATATAGGTTTCTCTGAGGGTTCTTCTAACTCTACATTTTTAGAGTGATATTTTCAGAATTGAAGGGAATAGAAATTTCTCCCAGGAATGCCAACATGACTGGTAAACAATTTGCATTTTCAGTGGTTTGGGTAAGAATCTGAAAACCTAAGTATTATATTTCCAGTATACAGCTTGCTTTTAAAAATAAATGAATAAAAAAATAGGCTGGCTCTCTTCCTACTGAACATGCCTGTTGCCTAGGCTTCTCAACCATAAAGAAGGCCTTAGGCTTTATATGTATCTTGTGTCATGATTAATGTCACAATCCAATAGTAATAATGGTGCTCTAAATAGGAGCCAGAGATCACAGAGTATGCCACGCCTTAATATTCGAGAAAGTCTTTCATTTTTACTGACTATGACTGCTTTAGGAAAAGTGCTGGCAGGGCCTCAGAGATGCCCTCTCCATGCTGACACTTCCAACCTGAGATGGACTCTTTAAGCGCCCGCTGTGGACTGAATTGTGTCTCTGTCAAAAGTTACGTGTGGAAACCTGAACCCTCAATGTGACTATATTTAAAGATAGGGCCTTTAGGCAGGTACTTAAGATTAAATAAAGTCAGAAGACTGGGGCACTAATCTGATAGGACTAGTGTTGTTATAAGAAGAGGAGGAGACACGTGCTCTCATGCACGCTCTCTGTTTCTCTCTCTCTCTCCCCCACACATACACACAGAGAGAGAGAAAAGGCCACGTGAGGATACAGCGAGAAGGTAGCTGTCTGCAAGTCAGGAAGAGAGGCCTCAGGAGAAACAAAACCTGCCAACACCTCGATCTCAGGCTTCCAGCCTCCAGAACCGTCCGAAAATAAATTTCTGTCATTTAAGCCACCCAGTCTGTGGTATTCTGTTATGGCAGCCAGAGCCGGCTAACACACTCCCTAGGGCTGACATTGTGATATCCCCAAAGTAACTTCATATTTTTTCAGTGACTTAATCACGACTACTTGTTTTCCTTACGTTGGAGTTTAAGAATTGAAGCAGGATTTCTAATTTCTCCTCATGTTAGCTCATTTCTTTATCTCCCAACCTTGGTAGGAGTAAAAGGCTGATTTCCTAGAGCTAGGCCTGCTCTCCCAGCCTCTGGAACTTGGCCACAGGCAAGAGACAGGAAAACGCCCATTCCTCGCCAAGGCCTCTCCATTCTTCCTAAGAGAACTCCTGGTGACTTTGTGCACGCCTCTCAGCTGGCAGCCCTCCCAGACGCATCATCCTGTGTCCACCGGGGAACCAGGCCCCAGAACTCTGTACTGTCCTGTGGGTGCCCTCCGCCTACCTGCCATTTTCCCCACGTCGGTCTATGGCTTTGCCTGAGGAGGAAAGACAAATGCAGATTGCCACTTCACTGTGGTGCCTAGTTTTACTGGTATTTATCGATTCACCCTTACATTCAACAAATGGTTACTAGTGCCTATTACAAGCTGGACTCTGTTCCAGGGACTTAGGATATTGCAGTGAACAAAATAAGCAAAAATCCCTGTCTTCATGGAGCTCACATTTTATTGTAAGCCCTAATTAAAAAACCTTTAATCAAGTAAGATTCTGTTTTATTTTATGTTATTCTAACACGGCTCTTTATTTTTCACAAGATGACTTTTCCTACTCTATGACAGGTTTCTGTTTTTAACCATTTTTTATCTGCTTTCCCATTTCTTAGAAAGTGAGTAACATTATCATTAGTCCATTTTACCAGTACAGATGTTGAAGGACAAAAGATACTTGAGTCTGTCTTTTCCCATAGCACTCATACACATCATCTCAATGCCAGGGAGAGGAACTAGGATTTCTAAAGTCTGGAGTACAGATTAACCATCAGAAAGCAAAGCACAGGTGCTTCACATTCTTACTTTCCACTTAAGCTCTGTGCTGGCAGTAAAAATACAAACAAAATTCCCCATAACTTCTCCACAAGGACCCTTCTTGGCTGATTTCTTATGACTCCATTGCCCTGATTCAGACAAAAGCAACCAGGGTCGCAACAGTGAAATACATATTGCACGCAGATCAGAGACCTTGGGTAGGAGTTACAAGCATGAACTCTTATCCAAGTAACACTGAGTTTACCCTGTAATTATTTTATCTTTGACTATAGCAAGTCTCAATCAAATTGCTACCCTGGGTTCAAAGCATTGCTTTTTGAAAACATCTAAAAGCCAACTTATACTTAAGTGTAAAATGTACATATTAAATATAAATGATTCCACAACATGGATCAGATTTTACATGACATTAAAATTGCTTCTTCAAGGTCAACCAACCCAGAAATTACCTTTATCATATTCATAAATGGGTTTGAAGATAATTTATTTTTTCCTGTACCAAAATCAGTAATCATCAGTGTCCCAAGGTTTTATGTTAAAGCAGGAGAATTTCTCAAGGCTGTGGTTAATCATCCCTTTGCATCTTGCATTCTTTCTGAATTCCTCTGACTGTTGTGTCATACCAGAGATCACCCTCTCCAAAGCCATAACAGTGGCAGCAGGGCTAGTGGGGGATGGGTCAAATGTGTTTAGGTCAAAATAGAATAGGGTTTAATTCCAAGAAACTTACGTTAGAGAAGTTGCATCGACTTAGCCTTCTGTCATAGAGTGACAAGTTACAATCCACTCTTAGACTTGTTGTATAGAATCAAACCAATCTGATCATCAAGGCAAAGCTTAATGTCTATGCCACGGTGCCAACTATGCAGAGAGGTCAAAGCCCTTGTCCTTGAGCCCTATGAGGAGGTCAGCATCTGGAATTTAGATGGAGCCAGACTGAGAAGCATTAAAAGCAATAGGCTTTGTTAAAAATCACTGATGTTTGGCCACCAAATGTCAAGCTGGTTTTGAAAATCAATAGTAATCTTTCTGCTCTGGGCTCAGGTCCTATTGAAGACTAGCAAGAGGCCCTGAACCCTCATGAATGAGACAATGGAAAACAACCACCACCAAGAATCACAAGCAGATGGCTAAGACTGCTCATGCTCAGGGTGTCCTTTGCGTTTATTTTTCTTCGAAAAATTAAAGGAAAAGCTTCCATCCCCAGCATTATAATTAAAGATGAGAGAATGTTCCTTGTGTTCTGAGAAACAAAGGTCCTTCTTAACTCCTCTTCCCTCCCTCACCCCTCCCACCACCTTAAATGTCTTGGGTTGCGAGTTCAGATTCAGAGTGAGGTTCCGGTGAATTTTGTTCAGCCAGTGTTGACATGAGCAATATCCTGTTTCAGAGAAGAGGGTTTATTTAAAACACACACACACACACAAAACAAAATCCCTCAGAAAGCTCCTTGGACATCAAATGACTCTTACAAAACAATTTGATGAATTAAGTGTAAATGAATCAGGAACATGTGGATTAAATTTCCCTCAAAATACGCTTGGGTTTAAATATTCAGAGAGAAAGTGCTTAGGAAATATATTCTGGATTTTCCTGAACTCAAAATGTTCGAGAAATCATCTCAAACTTTCTTGACAGCTTCCCCACCCCAGGTCAGATCGCATGATAAATACATGGATATACGGCTATCGCATGGTCATAGGGGCGCACACATTTTTGCGGCCTGGAGTAATAACTATGGTATATGGAATGTGCTGTGAAGAAGGGCTGCAAGGCCTCGAGCCTGTGTTCACACTCACAGAGGGTTTGTTTCTGTTTGGTTTTTCATATGAGAGAAGAACGTCGTAATGATTTCCACTACCACTCACCCACCCCCCTCCCAATCATTTTATTCCCATCACTAAAACCCTCGGGGAGAATCTACTGTGTGTGACAAAGAAATATGTCTTTTCTCTGTGTTACAGACCTTGGATCAGATCCAGGACCCCTTTTCCCCGGAGGCCAGCTCGCATCGTTTATGATTTGCATTTCATTGCCGTACACTGAACCCAGTGAGAAGTCGTCTGAACCAGCAGAATGGTGAGAGCTAAAAGTAGCAAGCAAGAAGTCTCCATTTTCCAGCTCATTCTGCACAGTCTGCATTGCCAGAAACCCTAAGCCAAATTTGATTTAAAATTTATACACGAAAAGAACATCAACACGAGTACACTCAGTCTCTTCTCTTCCCCTTTCCCAAGACCCTTCTTGGCCTGGGAACCTCTGTTTTAGGTTTCATTTAATGTTGGATGGCTAATTATTAGATTTTTCTCTTTTCCCTCCCTATTTAATCCTGTTACTTACTTTTACAAAGTCCTTATTTTCCTCAGTCCTCTTTATCCCTCAATCTTTAACCTGCTAAACAGAACAAAGTCAACTTTTGAAATGTAAACAAGAATTTTAAAGAAGAAAAAGTAGGGTCAAAGACAGCAGTGTAATAGTTGAAAAAATATAATAATTCAATGAAAGTATGAAAGTATATAGAATATACTCCACATAAGAAAAGGAAACTCATTCATCCTGTCCTGCACATGATCGTCCTTATACATACTACGGAAAGAGTTCGAGAAAAAAATTCTGATGAAGTCATCTTCCATATTCAGATAGATCAGCTAGGACTACAAAACAGAGCTACTGATTTTAAGACAGAACTCTCTCCTAAACTACACAGCTTTTTTTTTTTTCCCCCGAAAACTATGTTACCAAAGTATGTCCATGGGGAAGTCTTACCAGCCCCTCATATAAAAAGTAAACTGCTTCCTCTCCTGTGTTCCTGCCTTAGTTGATGATACCAGATGAGGCTGCCTCTTCCCTTATCCCTGTGTCCAGGCCACCACAAAGAGAGATCACTTTCTAAATGGTTTCTCCTTAGTTAGCGCCGAGCCCCTCTGCCTGAGTTTGCACTATCAATCCTATCCTAATCAGTCCCTGATCTGCAAGACAGTCCGTTACCTACACTACCAGCGATAGTTCTAACATGCACCTCTGAGTGTGTCCTGCCCTACCTAAATCCTTTCATGACTTCCATTACCAAGGAAGGTAGTCAAAAGGGTCAAGGAGTGGAGGGAAGGGAATTTACTAGAATCTCTCCCGGGAACTTTTATACTTTGCACCAATTCTACAGGAACCGCCCTTCATCCCTCTGGATTCTGACATGATGTGAGAGAGGGGAGCTGGAAATGTCTCTAGTTCATTCTGAGGAGTTCCTCTGCCCCCTTCCTGCTCACCTCTCCTGCCCCCTGCTGCCTCCCAAACCCTCTGGCCCACAAGGTGCAGTCCAGACTCCCCAGGGCACAGGAGGCCTTGCAGAAACTGGCCTCTCTCAGTCCCTCCACCCAAGCGCCTGCCAATCCAGACTCACCTGTTCTGTATTGGGAGCAGCCTGCTTTTCCCCCGGCTGAAGTGCTCTTTCTTTCCTGGCTAACTCCCACTTCTCTATCAAGCCCACTAGACATTGTCTCCTAATGGAAGGAGCCTCTTCATCACCTGGCGCACACACCTGGCCCTTCTCACAATCACTCCACATGTGTGACCTGCCTGTCTCTTCCCCAGCCTAGGACTTCCTGAGGGGGGAGACAGGTTGCATGTATCTTTGTCTCCCATAGCAGATGCTTAATGGTTTTTGAATGAATAGATGTGTAGGAATAAATACATGGGTAAAGGAAATCATGGTAGTGAGGTCTCTATGAACTGAATTTAGAAGGACTAAATTGACTGTTTTGCAAAAAGTTGGTAGCAATATCTTTTTACTATACAATCAACTCAATTGGACTACTAACCTACCAGCCAATAACCAGATTATGACACAACTGAACTCACTGTTCTGATCATCTTTGCAAATAAGACTAGTTACTTGTTGATTAAATCACATATGAAATAAATTCTCCCTCTCCCCCTAAAAAAAAGAGTATATGCAAGCTATTATGAATGGAAAGTATTAACATTTATTTGAGTGTTTACTATGTACTAGGCACTGTCTTACTCATTTTGCATGGACTGATTCACTGAGTCCTCACAAAAACTCTAGAAGGCACATGTTTTCGTAGTACTCGCTTTACAGATGAGAGAGCTGCCTACGGGCACCCAGCAGGCACAGCTGAGCTGGGCTCACGATGTAGCCATGCAGCCCAAGTTCTCCCTCACTAGGTTCTACTGTCTCTGAAGACACGAATGAGCATTGTGTGGTTTCCACCAGAAACATTACATGATATTTTCCAGTGTAGATTCATAATTCAGTTATCTACAGCTTCCATCTTATACTCACATCAAAAAGACCAGCCTGGGCAACATGACGAGATCTCTTCTTTATAAAAAATACAAAAATTAGCCAAGCTTGGTGGTATGTGCCTGTAGTCCCAGCTACTCAGGAGGCTGAGGTGGGAGGATTGCTAGAGCCTGGGAAGTGGAGGCTGCAATGAGCTATTATCTCACCACTGCACTCCAGCCTGGGTGACAGAAAGAAACCTTGTCTTAAATAAATAAATAAATAAATAAATAAATAAATAAATATAAAATGACATTGCAAATCTCAGTTCCTCTATATCTCAATCTTGTCATTCCCATTGGTCAGTTTGTTCATAATACAACTCACCAAAAGTCGGGTGGGAAAAGGTTGTTTCCAACTTGACTGAACTTATTTTTGCCCCCTTCCCCAGCCTAACTGGTTCTAAGAGGACCTTAACTTAATCATTACCTGAAGAGAAAGAAATATGGATGCTCTGCAGCTTTGAGGACACCAGGTTCTAGAAAACACCAAGAAAATGCAAATCTGGGGAGGCAGCGTAGAAGCCAAAATGAATCAGAGCCAGGTAGGGGCCCTGAGGACTCCGCCATGGATGGCTTTCCATGGGGTGGACTCTGTCCACACATCCTGCTCTCCCCACAAAATTCTGAACTTTTGAATAAAAGCAGCTACCTTACTTGTCTGTTGATATTCTTTTTATCTAAGATAGGAATCCAGGCTTAAAGGAGATGAAAAATATAATTTTGCCACGCCATCCTTTCCTGTTTCCTTTTATAATACTGTGTCATATTATAATTGCTATAGCTAAGAAGGAATGTTAAAGCAATAATTGTTCCCTTTTCATAAGAGCGGGGGCTTTGACTTGCCATCGTCACCTTCACAGCTCCTACCTGCTTTCCAAAGACCCTCAGTTGGACCTCCCCCATCTATCGAGAGACCTTATAACCTTGTGGACCTGAGACTGGATTATATTCCCAGCTCATCAGTGGAAAGTGGATGCAACACTTAACCTCCCTTCGCCTCTGTCTCTCCATCTGCAAAATAGCGAAATAATGTGGGCCACCTGCTTCCCTCACAGGAGTGTGGTGATAATTAATGATATTAGGCTAATGCTGTCAGCTCTCTGAAGAGCTCAATGAATTTGGAACGAGAGACCTTGTATGGATATCAAATATGGCTCCCTAATCAGAGGACTTTGAGGTTGTCCATATATCTTCAGAACCAGAGGCACAGGAACACCAGCTTTTCTATTTGTTATTTGAAACGATGCCCAAAAGACAAGAGGACAAGACATGACTGAAGGCTCTGATCGAGCCCACCCTTCTGGTGACTGTCCATTCAACATCTGTCCGAGGGGAGGTGATTACAGAGCCTCAGATTGCCTGAGTCTATTATCATTAGTGCATTATTTGGTGGGGAATGGATTGGAAGGACAGGTCAGGCGCAGCCGTCTTTGTTAAAGGCAGAGCACCCCCACTCCCCACAAGCCCATTCCAGAACACTGTAAAGTGAGTTGTAGGGTGCCTCTCTTCCCTTCTCTCTCCCCGACTTATGCTAACATCCCCCCCACCCCCACCCCTCATTTGAGAGTTCACAAACTATTCCTGCCAGTTTAAGCAAAAATTGTTCCGCAAGGTAACAGGGCCATGGTAATTAATTTTGCTCCTTGACTAGAAGGTGAAAAGCTTTTTATTATGTAAATTATAAATGTCCTGAAGGGAAACTTTATCTCCCTCTCACCAATGAGCCCATCAGGCTGCCTGAATCAGGATTTTTTTTTATGTTTATTAGTCTTGGGGGGGCAGTTAGGACGTTTCATAGCTTCTAAGTGCTGACATTTATCTATTGCTTCCAAATAAACCGTGGCAGGGAGCCACGGGTGGATCACTAAATATGGAGGAAGGGAGGGGGCAGGCTGACTGTCCACAGACAGTCAGAGAGCGATGCGCCCAGAGGCAGTATGGAAACCCAGAGAGCTTCTTCTCTCTCTCCTTATTTCCCCCCAGCCTCCTCCCCTGTGATTCCTTCTCACCTGTCTCCTTCTGCCTCCTTCAATGATGCCTCGACTTTTGGGCACAGCCAACCCTCCCTGGAGCTGAGGCTGCCCCCCCCCCTTCTCCACCCCACAGCATTTCCAGTTACTACTTAGGTTCTTTGTTTGGGGACCATCCTTGTTTTCAAAAGAACATTGAAACTTTTTCTTCCCTGAGTGGAACAAATCTACACCCTGTGCTGGTTAATTTTATGAGTTCACTTGGCTTGGCTGCAGAGCCCAGATATGTGGTCAAACATTAGTTGGGGTGTTTCTATGAGGGTGTTTTTGGATGGGATTTATATTTAAGTCAGTGGACTTTGAGTAAAGGAGATTGCATCCATCATGTAGGTGAGCCTCGGCCAATCAGTCAAAGGCCTGAATAGAACAATAGACTGTCGTCCTCAGAGCAGGAGGGAATTTGGCCAGGAGATGCCCTTGGACTTGAACCGAAGCATCAACTCTTCCCCAACCTGCAGAATTTGGACTTGCCAGCCCCCATAATCATGTGAGCCAATTCCTTAAATGTAATGTCTGTCTCTGTGTCTCTCTCTTGCTCTCAGTATATACATATATATATTGTGTGTGTGTGTGTGTGTGTGTGTGTGTATTCAGGTCTTCAACTAAATTGGAGATATACAGAATGAGAGAGAGAGAGAGAAGTATATGAGACATGAAAGTGATTGGGGCTTAGCAAGCCTTAAGAAAGGGTGAGCTTAGGTTTTCTCATCTGACACAGCAGTGTATCTAATTGGTCTGTCTCATTGATGAGTGCCACAAGTAAGTAAGAAGCTTATAGGGAGACTTTCATCCTCCAGCAGTGCTTAAGCCATGGGCACATGGTGGGGAGTGAAACGGGGCCTTGCCTTCTTGAAGCTTACACTCTAGTGACAGATTCAACCATTAAATAAAGACACATATATAAAGGTATGTGGTGATAGCTGCTGTGTCCCATTAGGGGAAATAACCCTGTTTTATTGTGGTGTATGAGATCAGGAAAGGCATCTCCAAAAAGCCAACATTTTAGAGAAACTGAAAAACAAATAGAAGTTTCCCAAGCTGCAGGAGAGCATTTCAGATGAGGTGGCAGCAGGTGTGAGGCTGGAGGCAGGAAGATCGAGAGGAGATGCAGCAGGGGATGGCAGGCAGATGTGGGACAGGGCCACACCACACAGGAGCCTGGCTGCCCTGCCGAGGATGGTGCATTTCCCTCAGGTACAGTGAGAAGCCCACCAAAGTACTTGAAGCTGAGGAATGACATTATCCTGATTTATATATATTTTTAATTATGTTGGCTACCTCCATGTGGGACATGACTGGAGAATACACATGGGGAGCCCAGTGTGATGGAACAAGCGCGGTCACTGTCACCGGGAATTCCTGGCAGCTTTCACTTCTACTCCCATCCCCAGCTGGAAAAGGGACGCCTGTATTTACCCTCTCCCCTTCGGTTTGTTGCCCTTCAAAAGGAGAGATGCTTCCTTACAGGGAGATAGCTTAAGTTAAAATACATAACTAAAAAATGAAGAGGTAGGTCAGAGAGAAGTCCATTTGAGGGTGAATATTCAGAGATTATTTGTGGGGAGAGGAGTAGCTGATGAGAAGCTCCTCCAAGGATCTGAGGATAGAAAACCAGGGAGAAGGGAAAAGTGAATTTAACACTCTTACTGTGGATTATGATGGAATCTTTCTATAGTTATCAATAAAGCTACATTAATGAGTGATTTGTTAATGAATATTGTGTTTCCCTGGAGATATTGCCCCTCCAAGACTCCCTGGGCCTTTATCTAGAGGATGTAAAAGCAGTCCTACAGGCAGGCACGCCAGTGACTTGGCCAGGCTATGATAGAGCAGGGCCTCAGGCTCTTCTCATGGACATGGAGAGAGAAAGCAGCAGAGACAGCGGACGTGTGGCACAGCCTGAAAATTGTCCCCCACAATTCATCCTTCCCTTCCTCTGTAAATAATACAGTTTGTAGCTGGGCACTCGGACACCCAGAACACGACCTCTATTTTCCAGCTTCTTTTGGAGTTGAGTGTGGCCATGGGGCCAAGTTGTGGGTCATGGGAGGAACAGAAGGAAAGTGTGAAGCTTCCAGATCATGCCCTGGAGGGAAGTGGCACGCCCCCTCCTAGCACCTTTGTCCATGTCCAGAGGCTGAACTGTGAAAGTGATGGCAAGAACTTTGGAGGATGGGTTAGAGGCAGCATATCAGGGCTGGTGGCCCTGTAGATGGGAGGAGTCTTGTCTTTAACACTAGGAGGCCGCCACACCAGACCAGGAACACTGATGCCTGGACTAGCATGCAAGAAAGGGAGAACTTCCATCTTATTTAAGTTGTTGTTTTAAGCTGTATCTTAACTGATACAAGTTGTTTCCTAGAGAGTCTCCAGGGCTTTAAACTTTTTCTGCCCACTCCCACCCTAGAGGTGTGGGGGTCAAAACAAGGGCAGACTCTTCCCACAAGAGTGAACCCTGTGAACCTTGTTCACAGATTGGGGACTTTGGAGCCTCATGACCGACCGCGCCTTGCAGTTCAGTTACGCAGTGATTTACAAAGTGAGTCCTTATCCTTCTGTAGCTGCTTCCTTAGTTGTCGTTAATTAAATAGTAAAATACACACATAATTTTAAACTATATATATGTTTCTAACATTTCTTTTGAATAACAGTTTAAACACTTTTAGCGGTAGAAAATTCCAGTCAAGCTTTGGAAATCTCTGCAAACGACTTTACCAGATGGTCAAAACTGTGAAATCCATCATGTAGAGTGTAATCTCTGAGTTAAAGGACCCAAGTTTTACTACCAGCCCCACAAGTAACTTCAGAGTTAAGCAGCCTGAAGCGCTCTGCTGCTCTGAACCTCAATTTCACATCTCCAAAAGAGGAGAAATGGTTACAACTCTTCCAGAGAAAGGCAGTAAGGATTCTAGCCTCATGGAAGCTTAAGGCAAGAGTGAACATTACTGGGTACTCGGTTCATACGTCCATCTGATGCCTGTATCCCCCTCATCACTGGCTTGATAAGTAGATTTCTATCTGTTCTGTCTAGAGTCTACATTTTCATTGACAGGGACCTCACTATTAAGCTACCCAGTGTACTTGACACATAAAGCAATACAAATTTGCTCAGTTAAAAGCAGCTCCTTCAGTCTATCTCACTGCATCTTGTGGAGAAGACATGAAAGGCAGAATGGCAAGGTAAGGGAAGGTCAGACTTGCAGGGCAGGTGCATCTAGCCTTGCACTCTAGGTTCACCATTTATGTTATCTTGGGCAAGTCACTTCATGTCTTTAAGCCTCAATTTTCTAAATTAATAAAACACACAGTTTAGGGATTACAAATGATGAACACAAAATGGTACATAGTCCTTACACATGACAGTATCTTAATACTTGCAAGGTGGTTGCTGCTGTTATTGTTACTTTTATCATTATCATCGTCACAGTCATTCCAGGAACAGCATTACTATGCTGCCCAGGTTCAAATCCCAGCTTTGCCACTCCCTAATGGTGTGAACTTGGGTAAATTACTGAACTTTTCTGTGCCACCATTTCCTCATCTGTAAATAAGGGATGATAATACATATTTGCTGTGAGGATTAAGCATTTAAAGAGATGTAAAGCATTTGAACAGCACTTTGCTAATGGTAAGTATGATATAAATATTAGCTTCTATTATTATGAAGCAGTAATAATATACAGAATAAGAGGGCTCTCTGGGAAGTGAGTTGACCGCTTTAAATGTTCTAAAATAAAATTAGGCTTAACTGATTTGGCAAAATAATTACACAGAGTCAACTCTCAACTGTATAGTAAAACGAAGAGGATTGTGAATATGGGTATATGGGAAAAGTGACTAAAAGAAAAGTCTTATACTTGTCTTTTAAAATAAATTTACTTCTCTAAATATGCATTTCATTGGGGTAATATGTGGTGTCCTCTACATGAACAGTAGTACAGGTAATGGGAGACAATCCAGATTTAAAGGGGATAGGTGAAAATGTGATTAAGCTTGTCAGACATACTTTAAATAAAATGATAGAACAATTTTATTTAAGAATCTTCTCAACTTATTTATGAATCTTTTCTTCAATGCTAACTAAGTTAACACTTCAGGAGAAGGTGTGGGTGAAAGGGCGTGGGGGTGGGAGCCTGGCATCCTCCTCTCTGGGCCGTGTTCTTTCACCAGCCAGAGGGATGACTGAAGAGTTTCACTTCACATTTTGAGCCTCAATTTCCTCAACTGCAAAACACAGTGACTTAATTAGAAGAGCTCTAAGAGCCCTACAATTTTTCACTCTCTAAAGTCCTATGTTAACCTGGCCAAATACACATTAGCAGGCAAGCAGCACTGCCTAGTTTTAAGGATAACTTTCCTAAATCTCCCATTTCATGTTCTACTATGTAGCCTCAATATGTTGATTAGAATATTTTATTGTAGATCTACAAAGGAAAGGAGGTTGTATCTGTCACAATGGGTTAGGTTATGCTGCAGTAACAAATAATTCCAAATATCTCCGTGACTTTCAACAACTCAGTTTTATTTTTACCCATGTTGCACATGCATCCAGGGTCAGCTGCGGCCCTGTTTAATGTCCTCGTCATTCCAAAGCCCAGACTGATGGAGCAGTCTCCATCTGGACATGGCTATTCTTCTGGCAGAGGGAAAGAGGAATTTCAAACCAGAAGCTGTCTCTCGAAACTACTGCATGAAAGTCACACACATCACTTCTGCCCACATTATATTGGCCAAAGTGAATCACGTGGTTTCTCCTGACTTCAACAACCAGGGCATGAATAATCTAACCTCCCACAAAGAACATGACAAAGAGAGAAAATAGAATAATTGGCAAACACTAATGCAATCTACTACAGAGGTCAATGGAGAATTTATCTCCTAAACTGGAAAATGAACTGTGCCTAAAAGGAAGGAAGAAGAACCTCCTCTTTGTTGAGGGGAAAAGTCCATAACACAGGAGTGCTTGGACCCAAGTACACAAATATAAGAACCCTTCTAGGAAAACACGAGCCGGGGAAGCAGTTTCTCTTTGCTATTTTGTGAGAAAATAAATGCCAAACAAATAGGAAAAAAAAATCCAAGGAGAGGGGTGCCACTAGAGATGGGGAGAGAGTTAGGAGCTTGGGGAAACCCAGTCTTGGAGAGATGACACCATTTTCTGCAGCTCCAGGCGGTTCCAGCTAATGATGGCGTGTAAGCAGAATGTGAATGCAAAGGATGCCAGAAAGTACATAAAAGGCAGAGGAAGAAGGATCAACATGTTTTGCTGCCATTTCCAGGAAAGGGATGGTGTCCCCAGCAGCCTCCCACAGTAGATGACCAGAAAAAAAGCAAACACAAATAACACTCATTGAAAATCCGAGTCCTGGCTACTGTGTTTCACTGCACATCCTCCCTCAAATCCTGGCTGCAAACCAGCCCAGCCACTTGAAGCAGTGTTGGCAGCTTGCTCTCTCTTGGCACGGAGTATGCATGGCAGCTGGATGGCTTGTAGTCAGTGTAGTTTTGCAGCTGGTGGTGGTAGCAATTGGCAAAAACTAACTGTCCAGATGGGCATTAAATTTTCTTTAATGTTTATAATATGTCAAAAGAGAATAATCCTATGTCAAAGTGGCTTAGAAGAACTTTTACTCAGGAGCTTACAGAAATTCCTTTTTGACAAAATGGAGGTTGCTTTATTTCAATTCCATATGTGAGTCTTATTCCTTAGTTAATGTGGGGTGCTCCCCCACAGTGGAATATCCTTGGCTAAAGGGGGTTGGGGAAGTCTCCAACCTATTCCCTTTCTTGGGTTCTCCACAATTTGTTGATCACTAGCCAGCATTCAGCAATACAGGCACAGGGTGTGAGCTGAGGGTCCAAAAGGAAAATAATGTTTTATTCTGGAATTTTTATGATCCTCAGAGGGACCTGTACCATTCAGGTAACATTATAAAATTAGGAGGGAAGTAATAACTATGTTGTTGAGGAAAGAGAACTGGAAAAAACAAACATTTTCAGACATATAAAACAGGCAAGGGTTTAATATATGAAATATTTATTTTAAAATTGCTATAAATAAATGAGAAAAACAAATAACTTATTTTAAAAACACGCTCAGGGTATGAATATGCAATTCACAGAATTGGAGATTCAGATGCCCTGTATAGTTAGAAATGATGATAAAACTCATTGGTAGTCAGGGAAAAGCAAGAGGCCATTCCCACCAAAAAAAAGAATTGGGGAAACAAGGATGTTCATACTTCATACACTGCTAGGGTGATTGTAATCAGTATAGCCACTTCGGAGGATAATTTCTTAGTGTCCATAAATTTAAAATGCACACACCCCATGACCCAGCAAATCTTTCCCTCCCACTGGCTACCCATGCAAAACCATTCACAAGTATACAAGAAGTCTATGTATTGATATCCATAACAGCTATACAACTCAAAGTAAGGTTCTTGTACTAGCATATACATCCCCTGAAAGCTTGTAGGAAATGGAGTGGGGGTTTCACTTCAGAATGAATTAATCAGAGTATGTGGAGATGGGTCCCAAAACTCTTTTTTAAAAAGCCCCTCAGGGGATTCTGATGCTCACAAAACTTTGAGAAACATTGTGTCAAAACACTGTTTGTACTGGAGGGAAAATGAAAACAAGCTAACTGTCCATCATCTACCACTGCTTACCATATTACAAAAAATTAACCAAGAGTTTAAAAGAATGGGGTAGATACGTGTGGATCCAGAAAAACACTGAAGAACAAAATCTACAGTATAATATTTGTTTTTTTAAAAAAACTACAAAACAAAGCCATACCTTTCTAAACCCACATTTCTACATGTAAATCTGTGTACGTGTGTGTAATATATATACACACACACATATGTATGTGTGTGCAGCATTCATCAAAAAGTCCAGAGTAGATATACCAGTTGATAAATGTGCTTAATCCTGGTGAAAATGCTGGGATTAGGATGGTGGTCAAGGAAAACTATGGCTTTTTCCTTATCATTTGATTTTTAGTAACAAAAATTCATATGGGTATTATTTGTGAAAACATTTGTCTTCCTTTTTTTTTTTATTTTAAGAAAGAAAGAAAGTGAGTTAGGAGATTTGGATTCTAGACCACCCAGCTGTGTTACCTTGGGAGTTCCAGCCTCCATGACTTCAGATTCCTAACCTGCCAAACAGAGGAATTAGGCCAGTTAACCCCAAAGTCCTTTTATTCAGCTGTATCATGCTATGATTCTTCCAAGAGTCTTGGTGTGAAAATCAGATCACTTAACAAACCTAACCAAAGCAATAAACAGAAACATGTATATGTATATCTAAATCTACGTCTGTATCGGTCCTTTGAAGAAATAGTTAACAATGATAATACTTCCACATGTCACCATAGGACAAATGACTTGCATGAGATACCCTGCCTTTAAATATTGCTGTGGCTACGAGAAGCTCTTTATTTTTAAAGTAAACATTTAGAAATCTGATAAAACGAATTGTTTCTCAAAGTTTTCCGGGGATTTGAATTTAAATGAATCTTTAGGTCCCTAGTTTCAGTAGCATCAGTATGTGAACATAAACAACATGGCCACCCCATCCTAGCCGAATGCACGGGTCCAGACAATAGTCATGCATGCGGACAGCTTGTCATTGTATTGGGCATATAGATGGTGTCAGGCCAAGGAGCTCTAATAACAGCATCATGCTTTGATTCTAACAGGAAAAGTAGGGATTTGTGTTGATCACTCTGTTTATCTTCAATATTACATACCACCTTTGAAAACTGAAAAGGATTAGTTACTTGTTTCATGTATGAATCTGGATTTGTTTTGACCAAGATATAGAGAAATCTGAATAAACCAGAATTCTGGGGGTGGAGCGGGGGAGTCATAAGAAAGAACATTGATTAAATCAGAACTAAAGAGAAAAAAAAAAACTCTACTAAAAAACAAACAGTAAGGCAAAGCTAATTACAAAGTTCAGGCAACCCAACTGTTTCCCATAACAGAGAGAAAGTTCTGCTTTCTTGATCATATGCAGTATTCAAACATAGCAGTTAACTGGAAAGAGGTTCAGAGACTATTGGCAACCCTGTCATTTACAACCAGTTAATGATAAATTTGGGACTGGAATCTACTTTTCCTGTCCCTTAGGCCAGGGCTCCTTCCGGAGTGTAAAACAAACAAACACAAATGCCTTTAACACCTTGTATATAAGTGGGTGAGTCAGTCCAATTTTATAAACAAATTATTTTGAAAAACAGAGTTAAACACTTTTTATTGTATATCTTTAAAATGAATTTTTAAAAGATATATGGGGAAACATTCTTTTAAAAATGCAAATGCAATATACCCTCTATTTAGAATTTAGTAATTCTGGGTATGGTGTAATTTTCTATCTTTTTTAAAAGAATTAAATGATACTGTGTGTTGGTTTTCCTCCATGAGTCACCCCAGATCCATTCTGTGGATTGCTCTTCCCTGCTCTGGTTCCTGGATGTTGACCTCGCAATAGCACTTGTCTTTAGGCTTGGTTGCATTTGTCCACTGGGAATAAGGGAAGGAGAGATTAGTGTTTGGAAGAGAAAGAGTGGTTGAGGCATTACCCCTCTCCACTCAACCCCCATTCCTCTCCCTGCTTCACTGTCTGGCTGACAGTAGCTACCTGGCAGCTCTCTTCTAAGGCTTCAGGTTCTCTGGCTTCTGGTGACAGTGGTCCCTAAGTCACTCGCTCTCACTTATTGATGCCTTTGACCCAGCCCATGTCTCTGTAAGTAGTCCCTTCACTACTCTGTTTTTCAGTTAATCCTTTGAATATTCCAGCATTTTCTTGCCAGGACCCTGACTGCTCCCTGCACAGAGTAAGAAGCCTGCAGGTATCCATGAATATACTGGTGTAATGACAGCAACTAGTAAATGAAGGCTCATGCCACCCCTGAATAAATCCCAGCCAGGGCCACATCAGGTCCTGCACAACCCAGGTCTGCCTTTCTGCATGCTCTGCCCCTGTTGGCAGAGGCAATCTACCATGGACCTGAGCGTGCTGCCTATTCTCACTGTGTACGTTGAAAATGCAAGACTCCGGCCGCCCTTGACCCAGGCTGGTTGGATGAGATTACATCTCTCTCCAGGACAAAAAGAGCAGTCTTGCTTACCACTTGCCATAAATAGAGCAGTGGGTTCCTGATCTCGATGTTTCTCAGGTGGACACATCTCACTGAGTACATGCCACCCACCTGGCCTGTCTGTGTTGCCCTCCTGGGACTTTGGAGACAAATGAAACTGAGGAAAACCTGATGCCAAATATTGCTGGCTGTGCTATGAGCCTAACCCAGGAGGCTCATGTCATCTTCTGGTATCCATGAAATAGTAACAGGCTAATTTATGAGCCTGTAAATAGGGTAAAATCCCAAACACCAACATCTTCATCCACTACACCCCAGCCATGCTGGCTTCCTGTCCTGGGTCCTGTCTTCAGCATTTTGCACTTTCTGTGACTTTCATGTGGGATGCTCTGTCTCAAGTCTTCACATGTCTGTTCTGACTTTTCTTAAGTCTCAGGCCACTTACCTCCTCAGAAGCCACCCTCACCACCTGATCAAAAGTTGTTCTATTTTATTTCTTCTTAACATTGTTTACTATCTCACATTATCTTTCAGTTGTTTGTTTAATGCAGGAGTGTCCAATCTTTTGGCTTCCCTGAGCCACATTGAAAGAAGAAGAATTGTCTTGGGGCACACATAAAATACATTAACACTAATGATAGCCAATGAGGAAAAAAAAAAAAAAAAAACTCATAACGTTTTCAGAAAGTTTACAAATTTGTGGCCAGACGGGGTGGCTCATGACTATAATCCCAGCACTTTGGGAGGCCGAGGTGTGTAGATCACGAGGTCAGGAGTTTGAGACCAGCATGGCCAATATCTTGAAACCTCATCTCTACTAAAAATACAAAAATTAGCCAAGCATGGTGGTGGGCGCCTGTAGTCCCAGCTACTCGGGAGGCTGAGGCAGGAGAATCACTTGAACCTGGGAAGTGGAGGTTGCAGTGAGCCGAGGCCTCGCCATTGCACTCCAGCCTGGGCAACAAGAGTAAAACTCCGTCTCAAAAAGAAAAAAAAGAAAGAAAGAAAGTTTACAAATTTATATTGGGCTGCATTCAAAGCAATTCTGGGCCGCATGTATCCCACAGGCCACGGGCTGGACGAACTCACTTTAATGCTTATCTTTCCCCTGCTGAAAAATAAGTTCCAGGAAAACTGGGGTCTCTTCTGTCTTATTCTCTGCTGCCTCTCCAGAACTTAGATGGTGTTGGCCCAGTAAAACAGCATAAATGGATATTTAACAAGTAAATGAATAAGTAAATAAATGAATGTTTGCAGTGTTACCCTTTATTGTGTGACAGTATACACTCTTTCGGGTGCCTCATCTGTACAATGGCAATAAGAAACTAATCTGCCTATGTCATATATATTATATCACATATACAGTTATATCTATCATATTTATGTACATTTATGTATAATAGCATATTTCACCTTATAGGTTATCTATAACAATCAAATGAGATAAGGTAATACTATCCTGAAAACTGCAAGGACAACATCATTCCTGTAAAATGCAAGGTTCAGTGTGAACATAAAAGCACACATTTAGGGTCAATCTTAACATTTTTGCTTTGTAATATCACTTAGAGAAATCACATAATTGTCATGAGATGCATGTTCAATGCAGTCAATTAAACAGGGAGTTATAAAAAAGTGAAGGAGTGAAAGAGACATTTCTCAATACATCTAGTTCTAAGTAACAACGCTTTACTGTCTTCTGACCGAAAAGCAGTGCTCAGGGCCCATCCAGTTCTAAGTCACTACAATTACAGAGACGTCATGCAGAGATGACAATGCTCCAGTGATTTTCAGGGTTTCACCCTTACTAATGAGGTAGATTCCACAGACCATGCAGGAAAACCAGGTTTCTTGCTAGAGTCTCCAGGGCCTCTGAGCATTCACCCTGTCCTCTCCCGCAGCATGACTTGCAGTGTGCACCAAGTTTTGCAGAGCATCTTACAATGTGGGTGATTTGCATTCTCCCAAAACACATCTGATATAGTATTACAAGGGTGGGAGGTGACAGGGGGCTCCCTGTCTTAAATATTTTTATGTAGCCCCCACCATCTGGAGGTTCACTGGGGATCTTCATCGAAGAAATAATGAAGCCTTTTTCGGCCTCCTCCCAGCTCCCTGCTCACCTTTCCCCAAGCTCCCACTTACCGACCTGTGTTTCCTGCCTGGATCTGCCGGGGCTCTCACTCATTTCTGCTAGTCTTGTCCAGGGATGAGATCACTTGGGGATTTGAATGCAGAGACCGTTTCATAGGAAAGAACCTCTGCCTCTATTCAATGCCAAGAAGAAAAATCTCAAAATTTCTGGCAGCAGCGGCTTTATAAACTGTAAGGATTTACAGTCAGACTGGTGAAATCCCTGTGAAATTTTGAAGTAAATTATGTCTAAGAGAAGTTTCCTCATCTGTCAAATGACAATGTTGGAATATTTTATTTATTTATTTATTTGAGATGGAGTCTCACGCTGTCCCCCAGGCTGGAGTGAAGTGGCACGATCTTGGCTTACTGCAACTTCCGCCTCCCAGGTTCTATCGATTCTCCTGCCTCAGCCTCCTAAGTAGCTGGGATCACAGACACCTGCCACAACGCCTGGCTAATTTTTATATTTTTAGTAAATACGGGGTTTCACCATGTTGTCCAGGCTGCTCTCGAACTCCTGACCTCAAGAGATCCACCTGTTTCGGCCTCCCAAAGTATTGGGATTACAGGCGTGAGCCACCGCACCCGGCCTGGAATATTTATTTAACAAATATTGTCGTGGCACGTACTGTGCACTAGACACTCTCCAAAGGGATACACATTGCTAAAACATCGCTAAGTTACTAAAACACTACCAAATTACTAAAACATTACTTTGTTTAATACTCACAAGGCAAGCACTATTATTATCCCCATTCTGCCGATGAAAAAAATTGAGGCACAGAAAGGTGAAGTAACCTGCCCAAAATCATGCACATGACAAAGCAGCAGGCCTGGACTCTGGACCCAGGAAGCCTGGCTCTGGGGCCATCTGTTAGTCTTTGTACCATGCTGCCACTTAGACTATCACCAAAGTCATATACTGTGCTAACATTCATGATTCAGCTCCCCAAAAGCCTTCATTTTGGTCACACTGGAACATGAATACGCATAAAGTACAGTGGTTTATTTGGTCAGATTCTCTCTACTTCCTACCTTATCAGTCACTTTCTGAGTAAGTGCAGGACTCAGGACTCTCCTATGAAACGCCTGGAGAGGTATTAAAAGCTGCCTCTTCCCCGAGTCCAGCGAAATCGGAGGACTCTGGCCATTTACTGGAACAGAATTACTAGAATTCTGTAAAGCAAATGTCCACAGCGCCCCTAGGCATGTGAAACCTGGAATCCAGATGAGCTTTCTGTTGTGACTACTCTGCACAAATAGGACCTTTCAAGACCCTGTGTCATGCGTCCCAGCTCTCCTCCTGCACCGGCTTCCCTACTCCCCCTGACCCAGGCATTCAGACCTGCCTAGGCCCAGCCCCAAAGACTTCCCTGACCTTCGCACACAGCCATTCTGAAGCTTTCTCAAGTCATCTAAGTACAGACTTAGTGGTCTGAGTGCCTCATAGTAGACGTCAGTGTCACTCATGGGTAAACAGCCCACACCTAGGACCTGAGCATGTGGGCCTTCTTTCTCCCGTCTCAAGATCAGCAAGGGGGAATTCAGTCCCAAAATAGTCAACGTAAAAAATAACATGAGGAGGGATGAACAGGCAGTGCACACAGGATTTTTAGGTCAGTGAAACTATTATGTAAGATACTGTATTGGTGGCTGCATACCATTATGCATTTGTCAAAACCCATGGACTGTACAACACCAAGAGTGAACCCGAATGTTAACGATGAACTTGACATGATGATGTGTCAATGTAGGTCCATCAATTATAACAAATGTAGCACTCTGTGGGGGGAATGTTGACAGGGGGGTAGGCTGGGAGAGGGGAGCAGGAAGTATATGGGAACTCTGTACTTAGTGCTCAATTTTGCTGCAAACCTACAACTGCTCTAAAAAATAAAGTCTGTTACAAAATAGTAGTAATAATATGGACCTTTACTTCAGCCTTGTAAAAGGAGGCAAAAAGGAAATCCTAGCCTGAAACTACTACCATGTGGCATCTCTTTTTTGTCTTCATTCTATTTTTTTTTTTTTTTTTTTTTTTTTTTTTTGAGACAAGGTCTCACTCTGTCACCTAGGTTGGAGTGCAGGGGCGTGCTGTCAGCTCACAGCAACCTCCCAGGTTCAAGCAATCCTCCCACCTCAACCTCCCAAATAGGTGGGACCACCGGTGTACACCACCATACCTGGCTTACTTTTTGTATTTTGGGTAGAGGCAGGGTTTCACCACGTTGCCCAGGCTGGTCTCAACCTCCTGAGCTCCGGCAATAAACCTGCCTCACTTTCCCAAAACACTGGGATTACAGGTGTGAGAGGTGTGAGCCACTGCATCTGGCCTTCATTCTTTTTTGACTCCAGCCCACCTGCTGTGGTTGTGGTTCTTCTGCCTTGACACCCTGCTTTCTCTTTGGGTCTCTTTCTCCTTCTCTGTCCCTCTGTCCCTGTTTGTTCTAACTACAGGTCCACACACATAGGCACACCTCATTCCTAGTGGCAATAAGTCTTTTCTTAAATAAGTCAGTTGAGGTTCACTATCTTTGCTGCTTTCCTCATTCCCTTCACCCCCATCAACTCAACAATGTACAGACAACCTGGGCAGGCCAGTGTGAAACCCTCCTTACAATGTCAAATCGCTGGAAGTGCTGTCAATGCAATAAAGTGGCATTATAAGTGCAAATGTAAATTTGAATTGCACACAGTATTAAATTGTGTGGTTTGAGAACAGTGCAATTTTAATAACATTAACACAACTTCCCATTAGGCACAAATTTTGAAATAATGTGTGGCTTCCACACACTTGTAAAGATTATCTAACTTAAAGCTGACAGGATACATAAATTGTAAACTGAACTTACACATCATCATAGCCTTACCATATTGGCCTTTGAACAGACATCCACTGTCCTTCAGCATGGTTTGCCTTAAGCTATGGAAGATTTGAATTCCATAAGGAACACATTTTTAGGCCTATATCTTCTGACTAAATGAGCAGAGTAGTTATAATTTGATAATTTTGTTTCTGCCATATAATTTAGGAATCAGAAATATGTAGATAATCACAACATACTATATTAATTGTGGCTTTAATATAGAATGTAGTATTTCATTTTCTCTGTAACGTGTTAAGTATTTTCCAAAGACAGATCATGTAGCCATGTACCAAACAGTGCTTTTTTGGTTTATGTGACCTTGAACTTAAACGTTGGCTTGATGGTTAATGATGTAACTGCTAAGTATGCAGATAGTAAAGAAAGTACTCTCTATTGATCAATAATATGTCCTATTTAATTGCTCTAGTATTGAATGAGAATCCCTAAAGAATTTTCACTTCCAGCAATGTTTTCTGACTTCCTCTTGGTGTCTAGACAATAATGATTTACTGAAATGTGTGGGGAGCAACATACAAAAAGGCCTTAAAAGTATACAATATTTCTGGTTATTGAGGTAGGGGAAGTAAGAAAAAACAAAGCAATATTTTTGATTAGTACTAAATATCGAGATCAAGCCATTCTGATACAAATAGGATTTAATAATAAAAAGATCCCAATATAAAATGTTACATTCAATCAAGATGACAATGCCAGGGTGAGAAGTAAGAAGTTTATAAAATCAAAATGATTTTCTATAAAAATTTCTAAGTGCCAAATAATCTTTTAGAAAACAAAAAGATTCTTGAAAAAACAGATTCTTTTCCATACCAGGTACCATGTTTCCCATGAGTATTTGTGAGTGAGCTTATCAGTTTCAGTTTTCAGGTAGTCTGAGAACTCAGGGCTTAGAAGCTCTTGAAGGCAAATCTTTTCTTAAATAGCTGAATCCTGTCATTTCACAACAGCCAAGAACAGTCAGCTTCTACTTGAATCCCTCCAGTTATCACCTTACTTTATTTGAGACAGCTTGGTTTGAATTGACTTTCATCTACTGGTATTAACTCAATCTTTTAGGACAATTAAAGAACTGCACTAATGAATGCTGTGGTTTAAATGTATGCATCCCTCCCAAGGTTCATATATTGGAATGTAAACCCCAAGGTGATGGTATTAAGAGGCAGGGACTCCAGGAGGTGATTAGGCCATAGGGGATCTGCATTCATGAATGGGATAAATATCCTTGTAAAACAGGCTTCAGAGAGCTGCTTGGTCCACGCACCCCTTCTTTCTTTTCCACCATATGAGAACATAGCATCTGTCTCCTCCAGAAGAAGCAGCAACAAGACATGATCTTGGAAGCAGAGAGCAAGCCCTCACCAGACACCAAACCTGCCAGCACCTTATTCTTGGACTTCCCAGCCTCAAAAACCGAGAAGTAGGTTTCTATTATTTATCTATCATTCAGTCTCAGGTATTTTGCAATAGCAACAGGAATAGACTAAGACAATGAGTTTTGCAGAATCTAACTTTTAAAACCTCCAGATAAGCACAGCACAAGTTTTATTTCAATGAATTAAAAGGACAAAGTAGGAAATTTCTCAATTACCTGACATTATTGAGTTCTGTATAACCTGAAACATACATATTTAACATTTAGCCCATTTTCTAGGCTTGATAAGTAGGCTATGATACAGACAGTGAAGAGTATTGTGCCTCATTATACATATTGTCAAGAAAGTATAGACTTTTACAAATATGGAAAGAGATATAAGACATGGGAATTAATTATACTGATTGCAGTATATATTGTGGAAGTTGTAAATTCTTAACAAAAACAAAAATCAATCCTGTGTCAAAGATTGCATTTGCATTGTTATTTGGTTCTTATATTTGCATACAGAAAAATTCTTAATACGAGGTTCTTATGCTTAATACGAGGTTCTTCTATTCATAAGAACACCACATATTCTACCATGAGTTATTACTAGATTAAAGGGACAACGAGGAGTAAAGAAGTCTTCTACATCATTTTATGTTTTTATATACTATTACATTTACTACTTTCCAGACAAATGACCCATTTTACAGTCATCTCAATCAATGCCTTTCTGAAGAGAGGATCTATAACCCCACTTAGTTTTAATGGTCCAGAGCAAAATCATGAAGAAGGTAAACTTTGTATTTGACATTTCCCCTTTTTCCCACAGTTGAAATTAGTTTATTTATTTATTTATTTATTTATTTATTTATTTATTTATTTATTTTTATTTTGTTATAATTTTTTTTTTTGACACGGAATCTCACTCTGTCACCTGGGCTGGAGTGCAGTGGCATGGTCTCGGCTCACTGCCAGCTCCGCCTCCTGGGTTCATGCCATTCTCCTGCCTCAGCCTCCCAGGTAGCTGGGACTACAGGCGCCCACCACCACACCTGGCTAATTTTTTGTACTTTTCAGTAGAGACAGGGTTTCACCATGTCAGCCAGGATGGTCTCGATCTCCTGACTTCATGATCCATCCACCTTGGCCTCCCAAAATGCAGGGATTACAGGCGTGAGCCACCGTGGCCGGCCTAGTTTTTTTGTTTGTTTGTTTTGTTTTTTTTTTTTATTTGGAAATCAGAAAGAAGAATAAGGAAGGAAAGGCGGACCAATTAAAGAGTAATGGCAGGTACCTGGTGTGCCAGGACAAGCCAAGAGAAGGCAAGGTCTAGATGGATGACAGCAACGTGTGCCATGGAGTATTGGAAGACTACCAGGGTGAGTTCTCATGGGAAAAGCAAGAGTTCTACTTGTATCATTATTTGCCTAGGCTCCAGTATTCCCTCTCTCTTTAGCATGTACTTGGCTGCTGAGATTAGAGTTAAGAATGAGAAGAGAGGAGCTATTTAAGTTTGTCTCTCCACAAAGGAAAAGTTTGGATGGGTGGGCATCGTGGGCCCCCTCACCATGGCCAGGAATGTTAGGGGATGTTCTGCAAGCTCTTTCACGCACACCCACACTCCTGCAGCAATCTAATGTGGTCCTGCAATCGAGAGGACCCTGCTCAGTGGCGGACTGTGTGTGATTCCTCTTCCCAACTTGCAAGACTCTACCAAGAGACTTCCACTGTTCATGTTGGTCTCTAGCTGTATCTCTGTGAGTGTTCACATCTCCTGCTCTGCTGAGTTCTTCCATTTGCTTCTTCAGATCCATTTTTCATCCTTTCCCACAAGTGCTGACCTTCACTATCTACCAGAAAATAATTGAAGGAGTGATGTGGTTTGGCTGTGTTCCCACCCAAATCTCACCTTGAATTGTAATTATCCCCACATGTCATGGGTGAGGCCAGGTGGAGATAACGGAATCATAGGGGCAGTTTCCTCCTTACTCTTATTAGTCAATCAGTCTCATGAGCTATGATAGTTTGATAAATGGGAGTTCCCCTGCACAAGTCCTCTTGCCTGCCACCATGTAAGACATGACTTTGCTCCTCCTTTGCCTTCCACCATGATTGTGAGGCCTCCCCAGCCATGTGGAACTGTGAGTCAGTTAAACCTCTTTCCTTGATAAATTACTCGGTCTCAGGTATGTCTTTAGTAGCAGTATGAGAACAGACTAATACAAGGAGAGAGAAGAAAGAGATTTGGGTATTTTTTCCCTGATTCCTGCTGTCAGTTTGCAATCTGTTGGTCTCCATCAATCCTTCTACTGAAGGTTTCTCCTCCCTCCAGACAGGTCTGGTTGTGGTCCCCACACCTACCCCTTGCTATTTCAGGGTGGTCGTGGCTCACCACTGTCACTAGCCCAGGGCACAGCACCATCTGCACTGGTTTCCCTCAGCCCTGGCGACACCTGTTTCAGTGATCTGTTTACTAAACTCTTCTCAGTACCCAGTTTGATTGAATCATCTGTTTCCTACAAGGAACCTGACTGATTCACCTTCCAACAAGAAGGATCCATTCTATCTTTTCTTTTTTTTTAACCTACCCAAATCCTATCTATCCTCTAAAGCTCAGCTCACAGTTTTGTTCAAACTCACCCTCATGCTTGTGCATCTACATTGACATCTCCTGTCTAATGTTCTCTAAGTTCGTACTCCACAACTCCCAATTTGTCCTCTGTTTCAGGCCTTTTCTTCATCTCGGCACCACCAGTACAGTTGATAATTTTTTTTGCTTATACCCTTATTGCTTGATCCTGTGTTGGCTCAGCATTAGGCACTCAACAAAAGTCATTCTTGAGCTGGAGCAGTCAATCCCTAGCGATCACACCTTGAAAAGAGGTGTGAGTGCACATTTACCTTAAGAGAGTGTGTCACAGGATCACAGATAAGTCAACTAAGAAGGAATTAGGGAGATAATCTGGCCTAATCTCCCAATTGTGGTGATGAGAAAACTGAGGCTTGGAGAGATGACTTAAAGTCCAACATCGCATAGTCAGTGAGTGGCACATCTGGGGCTCAAAGCCAGAATATTTTTATTACATTCCTTGCTGCCTCTGATACCGGTTTTTTGTGTCTCAATATCTTCTTATCAAAAATATACTTCTTCATATCTGAATTCTTAGTACAGCCCTTCCACTTCAAAACAGCATATATTTGTTCCTTCTGGTGAAATACAATTTTCTTGAGCCCCCCCAGGGCTGTTAGTCATTCATGCATTATCCTTCACATATCATTTTAAAAATTAACCACCCAGACAAAGACTGAATTCTGTTCTTCCCTGTATATCTGGGAAGGGAGAATAGAGCCCTTTGGCTCTTTACTTCAATATTCTCTGATAAATTCAGGCGAACACAAAGAGTATTCTGGTCATTGTCTGCCACTTCACTCATAGCTACATGCTGAATAGAAAAGGGATCAACTACCCACATTTAAAATATTCATAATTACATACTCTGCCCTACAAGGAGCACCTGGCTGCCAGCAGATGCACAGAGAGAGCTGCACAGAGCCGTAAGCTCTTACTCTGCTGAGGAATCCAGCCCTGTTATATGCTGAGCCCTGCAGTCCTGAATACTCAGACCAAATGCAAGCTCACAGTACATGTATACAGCACTGAAGGCAAATTCCTTGTAATGCTTTTACTGGCTTATGTTAAGGATTCTGAGCATGCAATAATGAATTTTATTTCCTACTCTTATAGAGAATGACAGGCATGTGCATTTATGGATTGGCCACCTTAGTTTTGCAACATATGAATGTAAACATTAGCAACTGATTACACCATTCCATTATCACTATGAGTCAACTGTAAGACAATAGAGAACATGAAGCCAATGGAGTGCTACCTATGGCTCATGATATGACCCAGAACATCACCATGTGGGTTTCAGGCAATGAGTGTTCTACCCCTTCTCATACCAGACACCATTTAGTGACGTACCTTTTATTACATTAAAGGAGACTCCATACAAAAATGTCAGCAGTATCCAGTTGAATCATGGAATTGAGAACTGTGCATTAGCTGCCGATTTAAATTAATTTTGCTTCTTGAACCATAAAAAATAGTTCTTTGAACAAGAATTCATGATAAATACACATGTGTAAAAGACCCTTAATCATAATTATTTTCAATACATAAAACACAGTTTAAGATTCTCAGCCTCATTAATTTCTTATAGTATAAAAGAACAAAAGCAAATGGTAAATGGGAAAAGTATGTCATAATTTAAATGTATTATGCATGGTCATTTAGCTCATTAAGTAAAAGATTCTTTATAAACTCTAGGAAAAAGATCATTTCCATACCACCCAATGACAGCAAGCAACGTTCTGATTTTCTTGTAGAGAACTGGCATTGTATGTCATTTAGATTTTAAGAGAATACTACCTACAATTAAAGCAGTAGAATTAGAATATACTAGCTCCCCTCTTATCTATGGGAGATATGTTCCAAGACTCCAGTGGATGCCTGAATCTTCTAACAGTACCAAGCTCTGTATACACTATGTTTTATCCTATATATACATATCCATGATAAAGTTTAATTTATAAGTTAGATACAGTGAGAGACCAACAGCAGTAACTAATAATAAAACAGAACAATTGTAACAATATGCCAGCATCACTACTCTTACACTTTGGGGCCATTATTAAGCAGAATAAGGGTTTTTAAACACAAACACTGTGATACTGTGAGAGTCAATCTGATAACCAACGTGTCTTCTAAGTGACTAATGAGCGTGTGGCGTAGACGGTGTGGATGTGCTGGACAAAGGGATGAATCACATCTGGAGCAGGACAAAGCAGGATAGCAGGAGATTTTATCACGCTACTTAGAGTAGCATGCAACTAAAAACTTACAAATTGTTTATCTCTGGAACTTTCCATCTAATGTTCTTGCACCACCATTGACTAACGGTAACCAAAACTTTGGAAAACAAAACTGCAGATAAGGGAGAAAACTGCCTTAATTGAAATCATCTTGTGACACGTTGGGCTTCCTCTTTCTGAGCACTTAACTCTTGTTTTCTCTGTCAGGGTCCCAAAGAGCAGGGGACACATTTCCAAGGTATGACATACAGTAGGGGTTAAGTAAATGTCAGCATGCTCTATATCTACACAGTAGCCCTAATCCTCCCCATGACCCCACACTCTGACCCCGTTTTGGAGAACGTTTATTCGAGAATGCTCAGGAATGATATGTGTGAGGGCGTGAAGCCAGGCATATTAAGCAGAAGGAAAAGTTGAAAACGATGTTATTGTAGCAGACTCAGCCAATCCCCCACGGACTTCTTGAGATGGTCTTCAAATGTAATGGCCCATCAGAGTTGGCCCAAATTGAGGCAAGGAGGCTGGCCTTTGTTTCCTTACACTGACCAGTCATTTCCCTGGGAGTTGATGAAAACTTGAGGGAAGCAAGTCCGTTAAGGCCAGGAGCAATTTCCTGTGGGGGACTCAGCTGCACAGTTTCAGTCACCAACATTCCTGTAGCTCGGGAAATCAGTGGCTTAGAATTGAGTCAGTGACTCCATTCTTCCTTTTTCTTCTCCAGATATCCATGCTCATGTTCCCAGCTGCTGCCAATAATGGTAGCACTGAGTAATATCTACTCATTCTCCACTGTTCCCCCTCTTCCTGCAACCTAGTTTAGAACATAAAGAAAGGAACTTAAGAAGGAAAAAAGAAAGAGAAAGCGAATGAAATGAGTACCTCTTGAGGACCTTATAGGTACCAGGCTCGGTAATAATCTCTTACATATGTTTCTTCATTTGTCCCTCACAACCGCTCAATGAAATAAGGATCATTTCCAGTTTATAAAGAAACCGGGGCTCAGAGCAGGCTCGTACAGTAGCAGGATCTCCCTTTTTTTCTGAGACAGAGTCTCACTCTGTTGCCCAGGCTGGAGTGCAGTGGCACGATCTTGGCTCACTGCAAGTTGTGTCTCCCAGGTTCACACCATTCTCCTGCCTCAACCTCCCAAGTAGCTGGGACTACAGGTGCTCACCACCACGCCTGGCTAATTTTTGTAATTTTAGTAGAGACAGGGTTTCATGATATTGGCCAGGCTGGTCTCGAACTCCTGACCTCATGATCCGCCTGCCTTGGCCAGAATCTCCTTTTAAGTGGCCATGGCCTCTTGGAATCCTAAGATAGGAAAGCCAGAAACTGATGTTGCCCAAAGAATCTTAGGTTTCAGGGCCATATCTGTCATATAATGAGAACAAGGGAACAGATGTCTGACATCTAGCTCCAACAATTCAGCTAAGGCTCACATACATCCCCCAAAAAACACCTTACAACATCCATCTCAGTTTTAATCACACTACTCTACTGCACTCGTGTTGCCAATTCGTCATTCTAACAGCCTATGTCCGATTACAAATGGCAGGGATGCTGTGTTTTATCCAATGACATGTCTAGTCCAGCACTGAAAGTGGCCTGCACAAGTATGGGATTTAACTAAACATCTTGGCATCAAAGGTACAACTTGGGTCCTCCTCTGCATCTCACATTACCAAAACTGCACACAACCCCTAAGTCAACTGTGCAAGGGATGGTTGGCAGGTGAAAGCAAAATATGCTAAAACTGAAGGTGTGGTAGACACTCTGTAGATAGAGGGTGGACCCCACCCAAACTGGGGTTCAGATATTAAGATTGATGATTCCACACACAACACTAAAAAGGTACAGAAAAGTTTGTTAATCACTGTGTTAGTATACTCCAGAGAAACAGAATGAATAAGATGTGTGTTATGATTACATATTCCCTATATATACACACACATATATGTGTATATATACACTTATGTATACATACACACATATACATGTGTAATATATGTGTGTGTATATATATACACACACAGATGTGTATGTGTGTGTGTGTGTGTGTGTGTATTGAGGCCAAGTATAGTGGCTCACCCCTGTAATCCCAGCACTTTGGGAGGTCGAGGCAGGTGGATCACCAGAGGTCAGGAGTTCGAGACTAGCCTGGCCAGCATGGTGAAACCCCATCTCTACTAAAAATACAAAAAGTAGGCAGGTGCAGTGGCATGCACCTGTAATCCCAGTCACTTGGGAGGCTGAGGCAGGAGAATCTTTTGAACCCGGGAGGCGGAGGTTGCAGCAAGCCGAGATCACGTCGCTGCACTCCAGCCTGGGTGACAGAGCAAGACTCCATTTCGAAAGAAAGAATGAAAGAAAGGAAAAGAAAAGAAAAGAGAAGAGAAAAGAAAAGAAAATCGCTAGGAGAACTGTGGAAGCTAGAAAATCCAAACTCTGCAGAGTCACCCAGTAGGCTGGAGACAGGGAACAGTTTATGCTGCAGCTCACATATGAAGGTGGTTTGTTAGCAGGATTTTCTTTTCTCTAAGGGAAGTCAGTCTTTTTCTGTTAAAGTCTTCAACTGACTGGATGAGGCCCACCCAAACTATGGAGGGTCATCTGCTTTACTTAAAGTTGGCTGGTGTAAATATTAATCTCATCATAAAAATACCTTCACAGAAACAACTAGAAGAATGTTTGACCAAATATCTGGATATTATGGCCAAGTTGATACATAAAATTAACCATCACATTCACATAATGAGGCTTTCTGTGGGGAAAAGGGGGACTCTAAAGCACACCCAAAAATGGTTTGAGAGAGCTTGGGAAAGAGGCTGCTTAGGGATATTTGGCTGACAAGGGGGTGGAACGTTCCCACTCAGGGCAGAGGTTCATGTGGCCTGAACCTCCCTCCAGCACCAAAGGAGGGGGCATGCAGGCTTTCTTATCCTGCATGTCTAAATGTGGGCACAAGGGCAAGAAGAAGGGGTGCAGCTTAAAGGATATCAAAAAATACAATCAGGCTCTGTTTCAAAAGAAAATGTGGATTTCACTCCATTTAATTAATTAAAAAATATAGTGATAGAAGTAGAGAACCAAGAGGAAGAAACATTAACCAAACCATGTTTGACCACAGACACCTGCCACTTAAACAGGAGGTCCAAAACATTCAATCTGGAATCCAAAACAGGAAGTCTGGTCCCAACTGAAGCTATCACCATACACAAAGAAGAAGAATTCAGGAGATCACAGCCAGCAAGCAAAATGTGGCCAACTGATACATATTTAGGTCTAGAGCAGAACTAGGCATTATCTCGCTAACACCTCGATGATTTTTGTTCTCTCCATCCTGAAAGCACATTTCAAGGAGCAAACACCTAAAAACCAGAATATTTCTAGGTACTGAGGAATAAAAAACTGGGAACATGGTAGAAACACAGAAAAAATAGTGACAATCTCTACTCAGTGGAATTACACAGAAATCTCTGAAGTCATCTAATTTTGCAGAGAACACATTCCTTAAGGTAAAATGAAAATGTCGAAATTCGGTGCCCACCATTCCAAGGGTCTGAGGGCACCTGAGAGCACTTTCGGCCCCTTTAAGCCATTAGGAGACTTTAACTCCTCCTTCTAGGGAGCCAGCAGGGTGGTGAGCTCAACAAGCCTATAAATTAAGCCATGGGTCCTATTTTCCCAGCAAAGCAAGTTTAGAATGTACCATATAATTCTGCTGACTTGACATACCTCCATTAAAGGATATGGCCACTGAGTGTGGGATTACAAAAAGAAATTACAGATTTTCTAATAAATGCCTCAAACTGCCAAGAGAATGTGGTTCTCAGGATATTTTTTCCCTTTGTGGCTGAAAATAAACATGTTCATTGCTTTATAGTTTCCTGAAATGATGACATTCTAGTATAATTGCAAATTCTTGTGACAGGCAAAGGATATTTACTGACTGTAATGCTCTATAAAGCACATGAGTAATAAATAGCCCAGGAAAGGCTTTCTCAGTGGACATGAGTACCAAATAAGTAATCACAAGAACTTTCTTGCTAAGGCAGAACACTCAGTCATATCTTTTTCCATCAGATTATAATTGATAGATTTGCTCAGTCTTAAAATGTACCTCTCCAAGTTCTGAAATGCAAAAATTGGAGGTAAAATAAAGACTTAAAAGTCCTGTTTTCCTTATTATGTAAGTAAAGAAAAATCCAAATGAAATATCCACTACTATATTCAAACTATACATAGACAATATTTCTTATAAATTGGCTCTATTGGCTGGGCAAAAGACTTTATTGATATTTGCTCAAATAAAATTTTAACTAGAACTATAAAGTTGAAGCGAAACATATTCTAGAAGAGCTATTCACTGTACCAAGGAAGCTAAACTTCCCAAATTTACTGGACCAATTGTGTAAGTGTCCTTGCCAGTTACCTAGACCTGACAATTATTTCATATAGAAGATCAGCACACAAACTAATCAGCACACAAACAAGTCATCTCAAGAGCGAATGGGGAAACAGAAAGCAAAACGGAAGACTGAAAATAAAAGAGGATTCTGGAAACACAGTAACCTGAATGCAGCTCCCCCTCCACCTTCCACTTGTGCACTCATTATTTCAATCCATTTGCCTCTCTTGAACCAAAGGGCTCCCTTGCACTCTTAGAGGAGAGAACCCTTGCAAAAAAGCAATGTGCTTCCAGTGATTGCACCAGTCTTGGAGAACAATGTCAGGGGGTCTGGAGCAAGGACACAAGGACAATCAAACCTGAAAACCCATGGCCCAGTGTGGTTTGTGTACCCCAGGTAGGGGCAGGGAACTGTAGTGAGAAGGGTGACATCAGCCTCCAGCAAATGTGCTTGAAATGGAGATGGTGACATCAGTCCTAAGTGTACTGGGTTGTCCTCGCTCCTAAGAGTAGCTCAACAGCCAGACTGTATCCTCCTTGACTCTGAAAGAACAAACAGGCAAGACAACTGAGGGCTTCTTCCAGGGGGCTCAGCAGAGGACCACAGCCTGCAAAAGTGAGACACTTAGCTTTCACTACCTGCAAAAGTACCACCTATTATCATGTGCCAACAGCTAGCCCTGATGAAATAAAAAGCAAGAAAAATAGCAGTCCATGGAGTTCCCTGGAGAACAGACTGTGGTTAAGATTGGTGTGCAGGAGGTGCTCTCAGGAGTGCCCGTGGGGTGAAGGAAGCAGGACTGGACAGAGAAACTGAACTAAGATGCAGCCAATAGCAAAGACCTTATGTAGCTCTACAGGGACCTCTGGAACCCCGATGGCCCACCTCGCTAGGATGGGGCAAGGGGCTGCTGGGCCCTTATATCCCTGAGTCCTCCATTAGATGCTGCCTGCCTCACAGAAGAAATTGACCAAGGGCAAATCCTGGGGAGGGACTCTGTTGAGAGCTGTGTTCTGCCAGCACTCCTAGCGGACTGTGGAATGAGTCCCTCCTGCTGATGGGAATCTGGCAGCGCCCCATACCTCAGTCCACCCTTAGGCCATTCACCCCCATGGACTTCATGTAACAAGTTCTGGGATCAGTTTCTCCAGGATTCTTACTCGTCTCTTCCTGAAAAAAAAGTAAAGATGAAAACTATTGCCATGCTTCTCTTCCTGCTTCTGCATCTGGCTCAAAACCAGCCCATCTCTTCCTCTATTACCTAATCCAGGTTCCCTTTGTTCCTAGGTAGCACTTCTGCTGATCTAGACAGCTTTGCAAAGTAGCACACACCCTCATTTTTGGGGGTTCTGAGCCCTAGCTTAGGGCATGGCTGAGGCACTTGTCTATTTGATATCACAAGTGGGCAGGGGAATACCAAGAGATGCCACAGCAAAATGCCTTGGTACCAAATACATTCTCCACTGTCACCATTAAGTACCAGCTCCTCTGCCCTTTCCTGGTGTGACCAGGATCAAATGTCCCTGCCAGAAGAGTCACTTCTCTCTGGGCCTGCTGGTCTCTTGTGTCCCTTCGTGGAAGTGCTCTTCCTCTAAGGAACCAAGATGTCTACCCCATAAAGTCTAGAATTATAGAGACAGGAAGCACACAATCTTTGCCACAGCGTACTCCATTCACATGCCCATTGTGCCAGCACTGAGTGACTGGTATCAGAGGCTGGCTGATGACTTTCTCCTTCCACATAGATATTCACGTGATATTCAAGGTTCTCTTACTTCACATTCACTCCCATGGGTCCATCATGTCTTTTGCTCAGACCTCCTTGTCTTTGGTTAGCCAGTATTTCTCCCTCCAGGCATTTGACCAAACAGTCGGGATATAAACCATTACCTATATGTACATATTTATTCTTCTCTAAGAGCGATATTCTCAAGTGTGGAATATGCTACCACCAAAATCTGAAGCAGCTCCTCAGGCACTGTTCTTCCTTCCTACTGACAGGACTATATGATGTAATAACATTTCCCTTACCTTGGAGGTCATCCCCCAAACCAGAGAAGCCCTATAAAACTTACTAATTTAATAGGCTCCTGAATCATCTATAGGCATTATTTCCACTTTCTGGAGCCTCGAACCTACTTGGTGCTTCTCTTTCATCCAATCCAATTAGCACAATGTCACAATAGATTGATACAATAGACTAGTAAGATATTCTGTAGAATATCTAGGCAGTTCGTATCTCTTCAGAACTACAGAATGGCAGAGGGTGGGAAAGTTAATATAGCCCTAGAGAAAAACCATACATTCTGTTGTTCACTCCAAAACTTGTGAGCTATATCTGATTCTCTTTCCTGTGGAAGGAGATAGAATACATATTTATCAGACAAAGGGTCACATACCATGTTTGTGGTATTAAAAAAAAAAAGTTTTTTTTCTTTTTCTTTTTTTTTAAGATGGAGTCTCGCTCTGTCGCCCAAGCTGGCATGCAGTGGTGCCATCTCGGTTCACTGCAAGCTCCGCCTCCTGGGTTCATGCCATTCTCCTGCCTCAGTCTCCCGAGTAGCTGAGACTACAGGCAGCTGCCACCACACCTGGCTAATTTCTTTTTTGTATTTTTAGTAGAGACGAGATTTCACCGTGTTAGCCAGGATGTTCTTGATCTCCTGACATTGTGATCCTGCCGCTTCAGCCTCCCAAAGTGCTGGGATTATAGGTGTCAGCCACCGTGCCCGGCCTTTGTGAGGTATTGTTAACTTGCTCTGTCAAAGACAGCACAACTGGCAGAAGAGCTACAACTGGGGCCCCTATTTGTGAATTTGTATAGTTCACTCTCATGCTCCAGGATCCATTTGGATTTTTCAGGAGGCTGACTATTGAATTAAATAGAGATATGATTTCTTTACTTCTTCAATGTCTGTCACGCTCAGGCAAAATGACATTTTTAATAAACTTTATTGAGGAATAATTTACACACAATAAAATGCACTCATTTTGAGTGCATAGTTTGATGACTTTTTGACAAATGTATGAATCAATGTAATCAGTACCACCGCAATCAAAACATAGAACATTTCCATCACCCCACTACGTTCTTTTGTGACCCTTTTCAATTTACTATTTTGATTGAGGGGAAAGTTTCAAAGGATTCCACGTGGCTTCTCTTATGTGAAGGTTCTTAAACTATAGTCCTGAGATTCAATGTGGGGTTCTACCAATTGGCAGTTATGTTCACTCCAATAATACACTGAGGGACTAGAGAGATGCTCACTGGAGGTTTGTGGGACTGGTGGACCTGAACCAGAGCTCTTCCATTTCTCACCTGGCCTCCATATATCCTCCTAAGAGGGGACCATATTAAAACAGCAAGTTTCTATCTCGGTTTCCAGCCCATGACTTCTATTCAATAGTCCTCAAAATGTCTGGGACTTCCTCTTCCGTCATTGTTTCATAACTGTATACTATAGTCATTCATGATTTTGCAGGGCCCTTCATCCTTCAGATCCAACCTCTCCTTCAGTCAGTGGCTTCCATGTCTAAAAACTCAGTTCTATAAATTAGACAAAGGACTATGACTTTTTTGGGTGGTCATCCTTAACATACTGTCATCCATTCTTGAGTTCTTTTGATTGTATAGAATAAGCAACCCTCTTGCTGACTGCCCATCTCTACAGATTTCTGTAGGTTTGGCACTCTTGGATATCACTTTGACTTGCTACACATGATGATAATTGTGCCTGCTCTGCATTCTATCATACAGGGCCATCAGGGAGCCTGGTTCTGAAGCAGCATTGCCTACTGTCAGCCCTAGACAATAGAAGATGCCACTAAGCTTTACTGCAAGGCCATGGCCTCTGTTACTAGTACTTTTCTCATTATACAATAAACAAGTATTCTCCAAGCCCACATAACATAGTTGGCTGGTAAGTTTTCTGGCCCTATGTAGAATATCTACTTTAGTATGACTACATCGCTGGGTCTTTTTTTTTTTTTTTAAGTCAGTCAAATTTAGCAGTGGGGGGTTGTATACCAACTTTAATGACACCAATATTAATAAGTTCTCATATACATCTTTGGAACTTGTGATCCACCCTTCAATCATTGGCCATTATAATTCTAATATTTCAATGTTACATGGTATGGGCCATCATTATCTCCAAGCTTCCTAGAGCTTAGGTATTAGCACCATCTTCTGGGACCCTGTCAGGGTTTTAAATTCTATATATCAGAAGAGTGCTCGTATCAATAAATTCTCCCTTATCCAGATTTATGTTCCACCGTCATCACACCAGCACTTTCAGGCTCCTGTCCTATACGGCCTCTCCTGGCTTCTGCCTAGCCATGTTAGGTGGGTCAAGCAGCACCTTCAGGACACAATTCTCCTCCTCCTTCAGCAGGCCCAGCAATTCTCTAGACACCTTACATCGTTCATCGTGTGAGTTACTGGTCTAAAGCCATGCAGCCAGGTGTGGTACCTTCTGAGTGTGGTCTTTCTGTGCTGAAAAAAGGGAGGGTTTTGTATCATGTTCAACCATGCTACAATGCTAGCTTTTGATGGGGAGGAGTGAACCTGGAGAGTTCAGAAGAATTTGGGGATTCAAGATTCAGGATGACAAGTGCATCATTCCACATGTCCCTATTTCAATTCTCAGGTTCCCATTCTGAATTGAGGCCCTAACCTCAGGGTAGCCAACCACTTAGGGTCGAAAATTTAATCTTCCTTGATGGCTCACTACCCTTACAATTAAGTTTGGAACCTGAACCTCAGCTTTTTCTACCCTCCATTTACAGGAGATGAAAGAGTCTTTTTATGCTACCAAGTAGGACTTCTTGGTGATTATCTCCAAGCTTGTCTGGCTCCAAGCAACAGCAATCTGATTCCAAAGTCCTTGTAGTTACTACTCTCAAACGCCTGAGATACTCCTCCAGCAGGGCATTCTGGTCTACCTACGTGTAATCCCTCCTCAGCACCAGGTAAAGATTAGGAATTGTGCTAAGACTGTATGCCAGGGGCTATATCAGTGCTCTATCTCACACCAATGATAGGCATCCTTGCTGCCAACCTATGCCACGGGATTCAGCTTTAAAATCCCTGTTGTAGACTGTGTTCCTTGGAAAACAGACTCTGAGGCTCTGAGATTTGCGTACTAGAGGTTTATTGGGGAGGACTCTCAAAAACAAACCTGTCAGGGGTGAGGGAAGCAATATTGGGCAGAGGGAGAAGTTTCAGTGCCATGTATTTGCTATGAAGGCCTCAGTCAGTCTCACTGGGAGCTGTTGGAGCTGGGACGCTCCCTCAGACTTGCAGGCAGGACTTTGTACCATACATCAGCCAGTCATTGATGTGGGCTCTCCCCAGGAAGGAGGTGTGGCCTGGGTAAGGCAGCTCTCTGACTGGGTACAGTTCCTGGGGAGAAACTCATCTGTGAGTTATCAGCAAGTAACTCTTCCAAGAGTTGGGGAAACAGGGTCTTCTAGAAAAGGGGCCTAAGGGTACCCCACAGCATTCATGACTCTATCAAAGTGGGAGTTGTAGCCTGAGAACACTTAAAACACACAGAACACATGCCCACTTAACTCAAATTGCTGGGGAAGTTTGAGATTCATTTAACAAAAACAGTAAGAGTATTTAATCCTATTTCCCTGAAACTAAAAATTAGGATTTCCCAGCTATATAATGAAGTGACAAGGTTTGTTGCTCACGCTGTTTGCTCTTTCATCTTCCCTAACTTGAGTTACCTGTTCTGTTCTATTCACTGTTTGGTTGGACATATTCTTGAGTGTTTTCATGATCTCATACATGGGGGATATGAAATGTCATATATCATCACAAACCTTTCTTTCTGTCAGGGTCTCTAAACTCTTCCAAATTCTTAAGTTGTAGTCCTTTTTACTTGTAACGTGTAGATATTATTGCAAAATACGTTTTTATTAAGTTTTAGTTATTATTGGCAGCAATTCACATGATTGAATTTTTTTGTCTTTTAGAAACAGGGTCTCACAAGCAGAGAGCCAAATCAGGAATGAACTTCCATTCACAATTGCTTCAAAGAGAATAAAATACCTAGGAATCCAACTTACAAGGGATGTAAAGGACCTCTTCAAGGAGAACTACAAACCACTGCTCAGTGAAATCAAAGAGGACACAAACAAATGGAAGAACATACCATGCTCATGGATAGGCAGAATCAATATTGTGAAAATGGCCATACTGCCCAAGGTAATTTATAGATTCAATGCCATCCCCATCAAGCTACCAATGAGTTTCTTCACAGAATTGGAAAAAACTGCTTTAAAGTTCATATGGAACCAAAAAAGAGCCCGCATTGCCAAGACAATCCTAAGTCAAAAGGACAAAGCCGGAGGCGTCACGCTACCTGACTTCAAACTATACTACAAGGCTACAGTAACCAAAACAGCATGGTACTGGTACCAAAACAGAGATATAGACCAATGGAACAGAACGGAGCCTTCAGAAATAATGCCACACATCTACAACCATCTGATATTTGACAAACCTGAGAAAAACAAGAAATGGGGAAAGGATTCCCTATTTAATAAATGGTGCTGGGAAAATTGGCTAGCCATAAGTAGAAAGCTGAAACTGGATCCTTTCCTTACTCCTTATACGAAGATTAATTCAAGATGGATTAGAGACTTAAATGTTAGACCTAATACCAT
>NC_045444.1:85911405-85943881 GCF_002776525.5 Piliocolobus tephrosceles
TATCACAAGAAGAGAAAACCAAACACCGCATGTTCTCACTCATAGGTGGGAACTGAACAATGAGCTCACTTGGACTCGGGAAGGGGAACATCACACACTGGGGCCTATCATGGGGAGGGGGGAGGGGGGAGGGATTGCATTGGGGAGTTATACCTGATATAAATGATGAATTGATGGGTGCTGACGAGTTGATGGGTGCAGCACACCAACATGGCACATGTATACATATGTAACCTGCACGTTATGCACATGTACCCTAGAACTTAAAGTATAAAAAAAAAAAAAAAAAAAAGAAACAGGGTCTCACTGTTGCCCAAGTTAGTCTTAAACTCCAGAGCTCAATTGATCCTCTCACCTCAGCCTCCCAAGTACAGGTCCTCCCTGAGACTACAGGTGTGCACCACCATGCCTGTTTCACTTGATTGAATTTAATGTTGTTTAGTCACCAACAGAACGATGATGTCCTAAACCAGTGGTCCCCAAACCTTTTGGCCCCAGGGACCAGTTTTGTGGAAGACAATTTTTCCATGGATGGCAGATGGCAGGGGGGCTGGCTCCAGGATGAAACTATTAGCTAGATTCTCATAGGAGCACACAACCTATATCCCCTACATGTGCAGTTCACAACAGAGTTTGTGCTCCTATTAGAATCTAATGCTGCTGCCGCTCTGACAGAAAGTGGAGCTCAGGCAGTAATGCTCGGCTTGCCCGCCTGCTGCTCACCTCCTGCGGTGCGGCCCGGTTCCTAACAGGCTGTGGACCAGTACCTGTCTGTGGCCTGGCAGTTGAGGACCCCCATCCTAAACAACTTTGGGTTCACCCCTGATTGCGGAGTTGTGTAGTGACCACAAGCATGAACACTGTCTGGGCTACCTCTAGCCCTGTGTATACATATATATAGGACTTCAGAACTTTAGAAAGCGGTGTCACTTAGCCCTGTTTATATATACAAGGGGGACTTCAGAATCTTAAAAGGGGGTGTCACTTAGTCCAGGTTGCCACATCATTTGACTGAGGTTTACATTTCTTTGGCTTTTAAGGTATTTGCTTGTTTTTCCTGCCTAGCCCTTACTAAAAACCTTTGAACTTGATCGAATTCCACTTTCTTTTCATATTTTTCTTATTTAGGAGTGACACAATTACTTCAGATATTAAAATGATGTCTAACTGGATTCAGAGTATCACACAAGACTATCTGAGTCCACTGTTACCATTTCTAAATGGTTCTTCCTATGACACTATTTAACACACATTTACCATATTTCATCAAATTCACAGTACATATTTTTTCATATTTTCAAGTTTTGAGATCAGGGTGAGTCTTCAAATTGCTGTTAGCCGGCAGTCAGTGTTGAAACACTGGCGCTGCCTGCACATTGTATTAGTTTTCTATGGCAACTTGTTGTGACAAGTTGCCACCAACTTAGTGCCTGGAACAACACAAATTTGTTATCTTACAATTCTGGGGTTCAAAAGTCTGAAGTGGGTCTCATTGGGTGAAAATCAAGGTGTCAGCTGGGGCTCCGTTCTTCTGTGGTTTTAGGGGAGTTCTAGGGAAGAATCTGTTTCCTTGCCTTTTTCAGCTTTTAGAGGCTGCCCTCTTCCCCTGGCTTATGGCCTCTACTAGCTTCAAAGTCGGCAGCAGCAGTCTGGATTCTTCTAACATTGCATCACTCTGACCTCCTTTCTGTCTCCCTCTTCTGCATTTAAGGACCTTGTGATTCCTTTGGCCCACTCAGATAATCAAGGATAGTCTTAACATTTTAAGGTTGGCTGATTGGCAACCTTAATTTTCTTTTCTTTTCTTTTTTCTTTTCTTTTCTTTCTTTTCTTTTCTTTTCTTTCTTGTTTTTTTTTTTTTTTTTTTTTTTTTTTTTTTTTTCTCATTCTGTCGCCCAGGTTGGAGTGCAAGTGACATGATCTCGGCTCACTGCAACCTTCACCTTCCAGGTTCAAGCGATTCTCCTGCCTCAGCTTCCTGAGTAGCTGAGATTACAGGCGCACGCTGCCACATCCAGCTAACTTCTTGTACTTTTAGTAGAGACGAGGTTTCACCTTGATGGCCAGGCTGGTCTCGAACTCCTGGGCTCAAGTAATCCACTTGCCTTGGCCTCCAGCAGAGCTGGGATTACAGGCATGAGCCACCGCTCCAAGCCTTGGCAACCTTAATTTTCTATCCCACGTAGCCTAACATATTCACAGGTTCCCGGGATTAAGATATTGACACTTTTTGGGGGAGGGACAATATTCTACCTACCACATACATGCAATATAAAAACTTGCAGAACTGATGTCAGAGGTTTGAAAGAAAATCTCAGAGACAAGAGAGAAGCATTCTTTTAAAATATTCTACATTGCCACAGCTCTTGGTGTCACAGACGATGACATTATGTGGGGAAAAAATTACAAATGTCAACTATATGATTTGCAATCTTTTGACTGTAATCCTAGAGTCAATGGCATCTTAGATTGAAGGAAACAGAGGATAAATTCACAGATAATCAATTTTAAAATTTTATATTTAAGTAAAAATATAAAATACATAAATGTATATGAACACATACTTTTCCGAGGACGTAATTTTGTTCTGCATCCCTGTGGTGATAGTGTCATTAGCACTAAATGCAAAATTGGAATTGTAAGCACTGCAGACTTGTATTCCATGCAGAAACTGGATTTCTACATTGAAAATAATAACCAAAACGTGAGAAGGCAATGTGAATATGAGCTTGCAGATAAAGCTTATAAGAGTAGAATTAAGGGCTAAGATGCTGTAAGAAAAAGAACATAAACAATATTAGAAGATGTAAGCTTATTTTTCTTTCACAAAATAGTGCTTAAGTGAGCAGTCCTGATAAAGATGCCATTTTTTCCATATGGCTATTCAGGGACCAGGTCCTTTCTATCTTGTTCCTCTGCCCTCCCCAAAGGCATCTGTGCCCTTGGCATGAAGCAGGGGCTGGCATATCTGCATTCTAGCTGAAAGAGAGAGAAGAAGAATATTCTAGGGAAATATTTTTTTAAGTAGATATTTTAGCACAGCATATTCTATGATCACAGCAGAATAAAATTAAAAGTAAATAATAAAAGGGTCGCCAAAATGATCTTAACAACTTGGAAATTTAAAAGCACTCTCTTAAATAAGCCTGAAGCAAATCCTGAGGATAAAATAAAAAGAGAAATTAGGAACTGTTTGGATAATAAATCCTATAAGATATAGCAAGGTCTTTGCAGAGAAAAATTTATTGTTTGCTATTACAGAAAAAGGGCTAAAAATTAAAGAATTAAATATTCCCTCTTTAAAATTAGGATAATAAACACAAAATAAACTTAAAGAAACTAGGAAGTAAGAATTAATAATAATAAAAGGTGAAATTAATAAAATAGACTCTCAAATCTGAAAGAATAAATAAATTATAAAAAGTTCCTTCTTTGAAAAGATTATAAAATTATGTTTAAAAAATAAAAGACTCAGAAAACTGATTAAGGATAAAGGAGAGATCCTAAAAATAAGAGCAATAGGATGTATAACAGATGCAGACACAGAAGAGATTAAACATTATGAGAATTATATGTGTAACTCTACAGAAAACAAATTTGAAAATCTAGAATAAATGGATAATTTCATAGCTGAATATAAGTCACCAAAATTGCCCAAATGAAAACTTGAATAGGGAAATTACCATAGAAGAAAGCTATCATTTTGAAAATAAAAGATGTCACTAGGGTAATTTTATCCAATCTTCAAACTGTTATAGTTGTAAACTTATTTAAATTATTCCAGACTCTAGAAAAAAAGTGAAAGTTCTTGAATTTACTTTATTTTACCACAATTACACCAAAACATTTGAAAGATGGTAACACAAAAATCAAAAAAGCCACAGATTAACCTTACAGTGAATATACTACAAATACTAAGCAAAACATCAGCAAAATCCCAGAGGAGTAATATGATATAACCAAGAGTAGTTTATTTCAGGAATGCAAGATGGTTTAATAGTAACAAATACATCAACATAATCCCTTACATCAAAACATTAAGGGAGAATAATTATTGAAAATGTTAGTAAGTGCCAAGATGTTATTTGATATAACTCAGTAGTCATCTCTATTTTAAAAACATTAAAAATAATAGTAATAGAAGAACACAACTTATAACACACAATACTTATGAAAAAGCAAGCACATATATTTTCCTAAATGGTAAACCATCACAACCACCTTAATTAAAATTAGGAACTTAGCAAGTAGCCCAGTATCTTTATTATTATTTAATATTATCTCTGATTTTTGGAGAAAATTAAATAGCTTGCATAAGAATTGGAAATGAAGATATAAAATTACCTCTTTTCATTGGTAACATGAATCCATGCCCAGGAAGCCCACAAGAAATTCAAGTTTAAAAAATAAAAACAAAAACCTTTAGAATAAATAAAATTGACAAGTAGCTGGATATGAGATAAATATCTAAATATCAATATATTTTCTCCATAGAAGTACTTAGAGATGGAAAACAGGAAAATATTATATTTACTTGGAATAAATTTTCCAAGAAAGATACAGGACCTGCATAAAGAGGATCATAACTCTACTGAAGACATAAAATAAGGTCTGGCAAGTGGAAGGATATACCAGGTTCTTGGTTGGAATACTTAATTTTATTTAAAAATGTCAGTTATATAAATGTAATGTCATTTTCATTAGAATTTTGACAAGGTTTTGCTTTTATGAGGGTGGGAAAAGAAAGAATTAGATAATTTTATACTAAAACACTTTTGAAAAACTATGTAAAAAATTAAAATTTCTGTATAGCATAAGACACTTGAAAGGCAAAAGAGACACAGTGGCTATAAAAAAAAAAAAAATGCAGCTGGATGCAGTGGCTCATGCCTGTAATCCCAGCACTTTGGGAGGCCGAGGTGGGCAGATCACCTGAGGTTGGGAGTTCGAGACCAGCCTGGCCAACATGGTGAAATCCCGTGTCTACTGAAAATACAAAAATTAGCTGGGCATAGTGGCGTGCACCTGTAGTCCCAGCTACCAGGGAGGCTGAGGCAGAAGAATTGCTTGAATCCGGGAGGCGGAGGTTGCAGTGAGCCAAGATCACGCCACTGTACTCCAGCGTGTACAACAGAGCAAGACTCCATCTCAAAAAAAAAAAAAAAAGCGTTAGAGTTGATATACAAATGGGTATCTTTGTAATATACAAACAGATCTCACAATTTGATAAGAAAAGGATAAAAATCAAATAAATGGACAAGGATATGAATAGGCAATTCTTAAATAAATACATTTTTTCAACAAACATATTCTTTAAACATATCCAAATTGTCAACCAGCAAATTCACTAATAGCTGGGAAACTGCAAATTATAGTAACAATGAAATTTTACTTTACACTTAATTGAGTGGCAAAAATTAAAGAGAATCATATTTAATTCCTACTGCTGGCAGACACATGTGATAAAGATACAAATACTGCTAGGTATAAATTTGATGTGTTACAGCTCTTTCAAAAGGTAATTTCAATTTCTACAAAAATTTAAAATATATAATATACTCTTTAACCCTTTTCAACTTTTTCAAACCTATCCCACAGACATAAAAACACCACTGGCAAGTGTGGACACAGGTATCGTGATGTTTATTAAAGCATTATTCATAGAACAAAAAATGGAAGCAAAGTAATTAAATAAATTATGATCCATTTACAACATGAAACATTAAGAAGCCATTAAAAGGAATAAATAGGAACTATTATATATCAATTAATTCAGAACTATTTCCATGAAATCCTGCTTATAAAAATCCTGCTTTATTTTTGTACATGCATATGTAGGTCTGTATATAATTGTATTAAAATAGAGGAAAAAATAAAAGATACCATTTGTCAACATGGGTCACTGAGAGGGGGAAGTAAAAGGAGAAAAAGGAGATATGGGAACCCAGCAGAAAGAAAAAGGAAGAAGTAATATTTTACTTGAAGAATGTGTAATATAATCAAATTATACATTTAAGTAAAGTTATAAACCTATATTGTGTATACAGTTTTCTAAAAATAGAAAAATTTAAACGTCAACTATTAGATTATGATTTAAAAAGCATGCAACTGAATTAAGACCCAGGGGAAAGGCAACATCATAAAGCACTACAATTTAGTCACTATGGTAACTTGCAAAGTATTTTTGCAGAGCTGTTCTCACAGCTCCCACACGTACAATCAAAACAAATATGCTAAACACTAAAATTTAAAGAGAATTGGTCATTTTATGTGTTGTATTAACACATTTAATAGTGTCATTGTACATAATATAAAATTTATGTTAAATCCATATAATGTTATGCAGTCAAGGCCATGTATTTTTGTTTACTTTGATAACTGTGTTTTCAAAGGACTAATAGTATAAAGAAAAATTTTTGATGGTGCAGTACAAAGTCATAAGAGAGACTACAAGCAAATACAATGTGCCCCATTCAAATATATGTATGCATATGTGTATATACCTATTTGTATATACTACCACTATAGTATATACTACATTTATATACAATACCACCTTTCATAAATTACATCACTTATATGAGCTAATTTCCACAACAGTACTATAATAATTAGCTATGTTACCCCCTTTAGAAGAAAATAATATGTAAATAAATAATATGGAGTATTTTCCACTATGAATTTTGCCTTTCCCTCAATTTTGCCTTTTCCATTCAATTTTATTTGCAAAAAAAACAGTAAATTTTGTTGAAAAGAAAAAACAAATGGTGGGAGATGAAATTTTGTAAAAATTATAATTTTTCTATCACCCTGAATGATTCAAATTTCACAAATATTTGAAATATGAAGCCCCAAAGCAATTATGCAATCAAGTCTCCTAAAGTAGTAGGTGTTTTGGTAAATTTAGAAATAATTGATACTAGATTTTAAAGTACATTGAAGGTTATTTCTCACCAGAGATCTCACTTCTATCCAACCAAATCTGCTATACCCTTCCAAAGTCCCTGCCTCATCCTGCAAATATTACATCCTCCTTTGATGATCCTTCCCGGACTCTGTCCAGCAGAGGACTGTTTGCTCTTCCCTTCTGTCCTTACCACTGGTACTATACTTAGGGGGTTGTATATTCTTCTCCCTGCTTGGTTGTGAGCAAACAGGGCAAAACCAAAGTCCAGTCATTTCTGTACCTTTCGTGCCTGACTACATACATGCCCACCAACTACCCCCTCACGCATCACTCATTTCCCATTCTGTGCCCTTGCCCATGCTACCTCAGTCTTTAGTATTCTCACCCGTCTCGCTAATCTGTGTTTCCTGCAAAACTGACTGTATTTCCCTCTGATGACTTCTTATCTCTACAGTCCACTTATGCCCGGCATAGAGATTTCTCTCCTCGTGTCTCTGCACTGCTTCCAATTGCTTTCTAATGACTCCATATGTGCAACCTTTGTATCCAAAGCAAGATCCTGAACAGAAACCCTGGGTGCTATTTTTTAAATTTCCAAATATGCTAGTACCAAACATAAGTAATTTAACCATCAATACTGGTTAAATTAAGGACCATATCTTTTTCCCCTCTAGATTCTCATTGTATTGTCAAATATGTTACTAAATGTATAATTTTCTGATTTCTATTTAATGGATAGATTAGGGAGCATATACACAAAAACAACGGCCTCAAAATACTTCTGGGAAAGTGGTGAAACGAGTCTCTCTTCATCTCCCCACAAGGACCCAAGTTCCTTCCTCCTACTAGAAACAGCTCTTGATGCTAATTGCTGCTCTTATACATATGAAATTAACATCTCTAACTGCCTGCAAGTATCTTTATACCCAAAGTTCCCTTAGAAACATAATGAGATGAGTGGAAATGGAAATAATACATGAGATCAGAAAAATAATAAAGTAGGTGAGATGTGAATAAAGGATAAATAATCCAAGGCATAATTCTTGTCCAGTCCTCAACAGAAACCCTCTGAGAGTTAGTTTCATATTTCCTGAGAATAGACTTAAGAAGCAAGTGAAAGAAACATAAAATATATATAACTACCCATCATCAATAAAGTGTCATAATAAGGCTACCAAAACCGAACTGGAGAACAAAAAAGGAATAAAAGTATTTTGAAGTTTGGTGCAGTCCATTTATACAAACATTTTTCCCTTATGAATTTTCACCACAAAATCATCCATTCTTCAACGCTAACCATGATTTGATCAAGACAATGAAAAATCTAAGACTATTTTTTGATAAAGACATTTTCATTTTTAAAAAAAGCTGAGTCCCAGTGTAACAATAAATGCATAGTACACATGAGTAAAGAAAATGGCTATCGGATTGATATTCCGCCTTAAACATATGGCATTGACATCAAGAACTCACAACCACCCAGGCCACGACCTAAGACCAGAGGTAATGTGAATCTGCTAAAAAGTAGGGAAAATTCCTGTGTTGCATTAAACTTTAGTTTCTTTCCAGAGCTATTATTTTAACAGATACTCATTATATGTGTACTTCACTTCATTATCATTTTTTTCTCCGCAAGGTTAGTTCAAAGTGTGGGACCAAAACGTTGTAGAAAGAGGTGGCATAAAGAGTAAAAGCTGTATTTCTAATTATCCCAGCTGAAGATCACTTTTCCATATGTTGATGTTCAAATGAGTCAGCACCCTAGTGGACTCTGATGTGTCTTAGATGGATAGAAATACTTTAAATTTCATCATTGAAAATACAGATACCCTGAAATTTTATAATTCTGGATGAATAGTAATGCATATTAATCTTATTAATACTATCTATTTGAGTACAGACTCGTGGAAAATTTAAGAGCCAGAAAATTTTTAATATATTTCCATTGCTTCTGAAAGGAACTGGGTGGTTTTTATTCATAATAGTGGGCTGCCAATATTTGCATAGAAGAACCAGCATTCCTACACAAAAGTTTAAAAATAAAAAAGCATTGTGGCCAAAGCAAATATTTCTCACTTGAAGGAATAAAGGAGTGATGGATTATGCGGATCAGTGGCCCAAAGATTCCGCATGTACTAGATAATAACCACGTTTCTACTTCTCTACGGTACAAAACCTTGCAGCTTTCAGTGAATCCAATCAGAGGCTGGTAGCCATTTGTTATTTTGACTTTTCCTGGAGAACAACTCAGCTATTCTCATTAAATTAAGAACATTAACATTTGTCACTTTCTGAGGATATTTTAATAATGCATTCATTGCCAGGTGCAGTGGCTCATGCCTGTAATCCCAACACTTTGGGAGACTAAGGCAAGTGGATCGCTTGAGTCCAGGAGTTCGAGACCAGCCTGGGCAACATAGTGAAACTTCATGTCTACAAAAAATTAGCTGGGCATGGTGGCATGCTACTATAGTCCCAGCTACTTGGGAGGCTGAGATGGGAGAATTGCTTGAGCCAGTGAGGCAGAGGTTGCAGTGACCCAAGATTATGCCACTGCACTCCAGCCTGGGTGACAGAGTGAGACCCTGTCTCAAATACTACTACTACTACTAATAATAATAACAGTGCATTCATGTTGTTGTCCTCCCAGACACCTTACCCTCTTGAAGAGGTGACAACATGTGGGGACTTTGGAGTCAGACTGACCCAAGGTCAGATTCTGGCTCCATCATTCAAAGCCATGTGGGCCTGAGAAAGTCATTTAACTTCAGTTAAGCATCAGTTTCCCTATTAGAGAAAAGGAAATAATAAAAATTTGACATGAACTGCTGCAAAATGCCCAACCCAATGCCTGACGTACAAGGCACTTAATAAGTGGTAGCTACAAAATTACTTTTCTAGTATGGCACTGACTGGAGAATAAGAGACTCTTTGACCTGAGTTATCTTGTAATTTGTCTTTTATTCACTTGTTAGGCTAGATCAGACATGCTGGTTCAATACAGGGTTGCTAGAGAGAGTAGTTATCGCAGGTTTCTTCAGCTGAGCCTCGATACCTCACTGTCCTCCCAATACAAACACGTGGTTCTTTCTATCTTTCTGCTCAGAGGGCATCTTATTAACGAGGGCTTTCCTCAACACCTTACAAAAATGTCCTCCTTATTCTTCTTTATATTTTGACATGGTACTTACATCACATGAACATTTTTTCATTTCTTTTTATTTGTAAACTGCCTGTCTCCTGCCACTAAAAAGCAAGCTCCCTAAGGACAGGGACTTTGTCTTATTCACAGCTCTGTTTCTTATAACCCTGACTGGCACACAGTAGATCAACAAATATTTATTAAATAAGGAATTTCCTCAAAATAATAAACTATTTCCTGCCAGGCAGTGATCTGGAAACACCAGAAGGCTGGCACTTCTTCCAAAACTCCTAGTGGATCTCATTCAACAAGCAGGGGGACCCTCTGTGCTGACCGCCAAGCTAAAAATGACAATGGAGATTTTGAGAAATGTTTGTCTTTCTGATCTGTCAATGTACTGTCTATATCTCATTGTCATCCACATTTGCTTTTCTTGTTTTGGTAAGTGCTATTATCTCTCTTAATTTCAAGCTCTCAGGTAAAAGCACCATGTCTATAACATTTTCTGCCACCACTAAGTTTTAGATACTTAGTACATGCTGACGGGTGATGATTTTTGCTATGTGGAAAGGATAGCAGACTCTTAATTTTGGCCTCAGAGACAATCTTTACATTCTAGAAATGATATACAACAGATTGGGAGATATCAACTATGTCTTCTAGAGATATATGTTATTGAAAAAATACAATAGAACATGCAGAAGTGACTGATTTAAAAATTTTAAAAAGAATTAAAAACAAGGTTTTGCTTTATTGTTACTATTGCTTAAAAATTTTGTGCAAGTTCATCATGGTGATAATAAAACAATGAGTAATGCCAGAATAGTTCAAGAAAAAGCAGAATTTTACCTGAGTTATTTAGAATAGTTACTCCAAATTGCTATCTTCCTATGTACATATTAAGTAATGAACTTTAAAATATTGATAGTTATCAAAATACACACATTCAATGGACTTATCCTCAACTGAAGCATATTCCTCTAGCAAACAGTACCGTCATGGAGGTCAAAAATATGTGAACTGTATTTATAACACTCACAAATTGTACACAATTTTAAATGGACTTTATTGAATTACAATTAAGAGACTATCGACCTTTTGGATGTTGAGTGCACTTGGTTTTAACTTTAAACAACCAACTGTAGGCCAATCGTTTCTTCAAGTCGATGTCCAGATTTTAAAGGATAATTGAAGATTCTGAATCCCATACTCATAAGCTGATTAATTGTGACTGACACAGTCCCTACTGCTAAAGTCTGGATCAATGGCAAATTTACTCATATTACAAAATTTGCTCATGCAATGGTTTCCTTTTGTTAAGTAGTATCCTTAAAAAAAAAAAAAAAATTCCCATTCAGTCTACACCAAAATGTCCTTTCTGACTCAGAAAACAAGTAGCAAATATTTAATCATCTTTGAAATATGTGTAACCCTTTACAAAGTAAACTGTGTTAAGTTGTAGGACTATATGCCTTAAGCCCTCATTGACCAACTCTAAACTGTGAGATCCAAATGTTGGCAGTCACAATCTCTCCTTTGCAGCTTCTCAAGGAACTGACCACTAAATAACCCAGGAAAAAAAGTAAAACATAAAAGAATCCCACCTTTTATATGATCAAATGTAGAATCACCACCACAATTACAGCAGTAGAGCATTATTGACATGCAGTATGGATGTTTATAAGCGATAGCAATCATTTCTAATGAGAAATACAGTGTAATATTGAATAGTTATAAAGACATACTTTCAATTTCATTTTCAATCTATGTTCATTAGCAACAGTGGAGGCTAAATCTTATTTAAGTAGAAATGAATTTCAATATGCAGAATGAATGAATCCATTTACACAGCAGGTGAAATTCCATGAGATAAACATATATTTATTCTAAGTAAGCAGAAAGCTACATATTACACTGTCTGGGTAGAAATACCTGAAATTTCATGCTTTTGAGTGCCTTAATTCTTTTTTTATTTACAAAAAAGTCACACACCCAAAATGCTATTTTAAAATCAAAGAAATCTGTTCTGAATCTCATTTTACTATTTAATAGAGCAGCTGAAAAATGACTTAAAGATGTGGCCATATGGTGTGAAAATCCAGAATCAAGGAAAGAATGAGATACTGTAAACATGTAAAAAGCAATAAAAGGAGGTGACTCTAAGCTCAGTTAATGAAAAGCTGATGATGGAGACTGTCTTTTATTGATTACATTTGAGGACACTGACTCACTGGTGTTTTCCATAACATAAATTCTGCATTTCAAGTGTTTAAGAGATTTAGCTAAGTCTCTTTCCCTCAGCCTGGAATTGTTTGCACAGAAAGACTCCATAGAATAAATTACTGAACCTTCCAGCACAGCTCAATTAACTGAATGAAGCCGGGAGAGAAAAGCTCCAATCTGGTAGCCACAGAACAGAACCTGGCATCGTTTTTGCTTAAAGAGTTTACAAGTAGATCATGGGGCATTTAAAAGACAGCCTAAATTTAAGAGTAAAGACAACAGGAAGAGGCATGAGTAGCTCCAACTCACACTTTTTCCCACTGGCGTTTCTGCAGGAAGTAAGTCAGGTGTTCGCATTCTCGAGTCATTTTATGTCTGTCTTTATGAGGAATTCTGGTGTCTCTACCCTCTTTCCCTAGTCTCACATGTAAGTTGAGACAGACTTTCTGTTCCCTAGAAGTTCCGGACAGCTTTTTCCTTTAACTGTCCCTTATAAATGTAACTCAGCTTCATGCAACAAAACCTGAAGTCAGTTGATAAATGATTAAACCATCGATACCTAGAGAGTTGTCTAGTTCTGACTCAACACCAGGGCTTGGAATTCAGCTATTGGTACGTTAATTTATTTAGCAAAGATTTTCTGAGACCAGGTATTGGAATTACCAGGTGGAATAAAAGAGCCCTGTTCTCAAAGATTTCAGTCTAGTGAGAAAAACACCCTTGCAGACAAAATTTATAATAAATGAGTTAAATACCCCAGCCAAAGTACATAAAGTTTTCAGAAGGAGCTTCCAAACTGGGAACGTGCTACGGGTTCTGTGGGGGTACAGTTCACATATGTCCTCAGAGCAATTTTAGATTTCACTTCATGGGACACACGAGGATGAGCTCAAGGCATCTGAGACATTTCCCTCACTTCCTTGAAAGAGTAGCATGACCCTTCTTCTCATCCATCCCTTCCTCTTCATTCCACCGTATGAGCGGCAGAGAGAGATCAGAAGGGAACTGCCCTGAGGCTGACTTTCAGAACAAGAAAGTTAGACTGTCTCTCCCCTTGGTTCTCCCAAACCACTTGGTGACAAGACAACAATGAGGAGGCATCATGCTAACAATCTTACGGATTGCTTACACATCAACTACCGACTGTTGCCCTCAACCATACATGATCCCACAGCCAAAGAAGTCAGTAGCTGTGGAAGTTGGGAAAACCACAATGTAAATGCTGAAAGCCCCACATTGTACCAATGGCGTTTTCTTACAAATAGATGACATCCTCATCAGTAGCAAGTGTTGAAAACACAAGGAATGCCTGAAGGATGGGAGGGGGGTGAGTCTGTGAGGAAATCTTGCGGAAAGAAGAGAGATATTTGTAACAGCTGAGAGGAAATCCTGACACACCAGTCTCCAAAATCACTAGGCCGCCTTTCAGCCCAGGGTTCCCTCCTGCCTGGGGAATTTGGCCCCTTTCCAATGGCAGTGCCCTCATGTGCTACGCTGAAAATAAAACAAAGGATGCCATTCATCATATTTTTCAACAACTGGTTTCTTTTCTTAGTTTGAAAGAAAAACTTGGCAATCATAAAGCTGAGTTTTTTATTTTTATATATTTTCTTCTCCGTGTCAAAATAAACTGGAAAAGAAAAAAAAATAGCCCAATGGTAAGAAAAGGAAAATACACAAAATCCTTCAGAGCTTAGTTGGCCACACACTGCCACTCGACTGACACCAAACCATGGAACGCATCTCTCTCAAGTTCTCCCAGCCCAAAGAGCCGGCTGCCTTCTGCTTCTGTAGATGTGGCTACTTAGAGAAATTCAAATAGGCTCCCAGTGTTAACTATGCTGCATATTTACTTTAATCAAAGTGACATTTCCCAGATGGTGTCATCCAGAAAACCTCATCTGAAGTGAAGAGTACAAGAGAATTTAGCAGCTCATTCCAGGGAAAATTGAATACAGGTGCTCCCCCATTTTAAGATGACTCAGTTTACAAAAATATAAAACTATGTAACAGATACCCTTTTGGCACGAATAGCCTGCCGCCATAGATATCTGGTACCTGAAATTGGTACCAGGCAATCCATATGAAGGTGTGAATGTATAAATGATAACATCTCTACATTATCAGCTGCACAACCCCAATACTCTTGGGTGTTAATTCTGAGCCTGAATGTTTTGCCATTCCCAGACCCTTCCTTTGCTGAGCAGAAGAAAAGGTGAGAAAGAAAGTGCTTGAAACAAGAAGTTGCTCTAAGGTGCCTCCAAAAATTAGTAGATCTAAACGCATTATTCACTGAATACCCAGAGTCTCCACGCTGTAGGTAAAACAGCTTCCTCCATGAAGGTTACAGGATAATCACTTTCTAATCACAGTATAATAATACACTGTGATTATATAATAATCACAGTATAATCACTTTAGTAATTAGGTAATTGCGACGTGAGCTAGGAAAGAAAGGACAGGCATAACAGAGCATATAGCCTACCCTGGTGATCTTAGGAGACTTTTCTGAGGAAATGACACTGTCACTCTAGGAACTAGAGAGTAAAGGGTAAAAGAGTAGACTTCAGAAAGGACAAACCTATACAGAAACCTGGTCCTGCAACTTACGAGATGTATGACCTCAAGGAAGTTACTTAACTTCTCTGAGCCTCCGTGTCTATACCTGTAGAGTGGGAATAATATTGCTCTCAGAGGGATGTTGTGAGAATTAAATACATAGATGTGCCAAGTGCTCGGCATGTATTCAGCACATGGCCAGGTCCAGGTTCTGTGAAGCCGGAAACTTACACCATTTTGAGTACCATCATTAAAAAATAACCCAAAAATAGGTTTGTAAGTGAATTTAGAATGAGAAAATAAATTACAACACACTATACATTTTTTAAAGCAGAGAAATACTATAATTATTGTGAATTCCAGAAAAATAACATACTCTTATTATCTGTATAGTGCTGTACATGTTTTCCACATTTTTATGGACACTCTTTGTCACCTATGCAAATGATAGTAACTTGTCATTTTATATAAACAGAATATAAAACTAATTCATTCTTTTTTTTTTTAGAATGGTTGATAGAAATGTGTTTTTTTTTGTTTTTTTTTTCTTTTCATTTTTTTTTTTGAGGAGGAGTCTCGCTCTGTCGCCCTGACTGGAGTGCAGTGGCCAGATCTCAGCTCACTGCAAGCTCCGCCTCCCGGGTTCCCGCCATTCTCCTGCCTCAGCCTCCCAAGTAGCTGGGACTACAGGCGCCGCCACCTCGCCCGGCTAGTTTTTGTATTTTTAGTAGAGACGGGGTTTCACCATGTTAGCTAGGATGGTCTCGATCTCCTGACCTCGTGATCCGCCCGTCTCGGCCTCCCAAAGTGCTGAGATTACAGGCTTGAGCCACCGCGCCTGGCCTAGAAATGTGTTTTTAATCATTAATGTTTGGGATACAACTTTCCCAACAGGCAAATTCCCATGGAACATACTTGTTCTTGATAGTTATACCACAGATTTGTTCCTCTAGAAACAGAAATTCTGATCAATTGTTTCCTATGATTATCATAACAAATGAGATAATGTGGTGTCCTTATAATTGTATATACTATATCAACATACACATAAATGCAGCTACAGCTTCTGTATTGGATGGTCATTATTAAAAACCACATCCTTGCTTACAACCTTGTGCTGCCAATAACTAGAAAGATTTTGCACAGATTAGCTTCTGGCTCCATAGCTTTTGACCCTCGTTTCTCCTCCACTTCTTACATACTTCTGATGCTGGGCACCAGAGGACACACTCATCTGTGTTGACCCCCTGGCCCTGCTTTGTGAGTCACAGCACTGAGTGAGCCATCACAGAGGACAAGAGGAGTACTCCTGGGAGCCATTCCTACACTGGAAGAGCTGGTAATGACTTCACTACACACGGATGTGACTATGAATCACACAAATATTCCCAACTCAACCTCCCCTTTATCTGGGTCCAAAAATGTCCAGAGCCACTCCCAGAACCAGCCATATAAGTCATGGGGCCCAGTGCAAAATGAAAATACGGGTCCCCGCCGGGCTCAGTGGCTCACGCCTCTAATGTCACTTTGGGAGACCCAAGCAGGCAGATTTCTCGAGCTCAGGAGTTCAAGACCAGCCTGGGCAACATGGTGAGACTCCATCTCTATCAAAAATACACACACAAAAACAAGCCAGGCGTGTGGTGCTACTCGCCTATGGTCTCAGCTACTCTGGAGGCTGAGGTGGGAGGATCACTTGAGCCTGGGGACGGAGGTTGCAGTGAGCCAAGATCACACCACTGCACTCCAGCATGGATAACAGAGTGAGAATGTGTCTCTTAAAAAAAAAGGAATAGGCCAGGCGCAGTGGCTTACGCCTGTAATCCCAGTACTTTGGGAGGCCGAGGCAGGCAGATCACAAGCTCAAGAGATCGAGACCATGATAAAACCCCATCTCTACTAAAAATACAAAAAATTAGCCAAGCATGGTGGCGGGTGCCTGTAGTCCCAGCTACTCGGGAGGCTGAGGCAGGAGAATGGCGTGAATCCGGGAGGTGGAGCTTGCAGTGAGCCGAGATCACACCACTACATTCCAACGTGGGCAACACAGCGAGCCTCCATTTCAAAAAAAAAAAGGAATAAGAAAAAAAGTATTCAGAATTTCCTGACAGTAACAGCAGAACATTGAACCAAGCACAGGACCCTGTGCTATTGCACAGGTTGCAAGCTCATGAAGCCAATAGTAGCTGCTCCACTACCACTCATCATGAAAGGACATATAACAAAGAAATAGAGGTGGGAAGAGACAGCATTTTCAACAGATTGTACCTAAAATATCTAACTTGTGTGCATTTTTCAAAATCATACAACCATGTAAGCGTATTACTAGGGCCTGTGAACATATTACCCAGGGCTTACTAGGGCTCCATACAAGTGAGGGTACCTACATCTTGTGTATCACTAGAATAATGATAAATCTGCTCCTGCTGAAATGCAGTAGGAGCTCAACAAATCTTTATGAATGAAGCTTCATCCTCAGGGACTTTACAGTCTAGCCATCAAAACAAACAACATCAGTAACACCCTGTAACAAGTCAATGTGTCAAGTCCACAAACTAAAATTGCCTAAAATGTAGGGATATGAATTAAAAGTAAAAGAAATGACCAGATGACTCTGCATGGCTAGCCAGCCAGGAGTTCTGGATCACTGGCTGCACAATCTATATCCATCCTGGTTCTAGCAGCAGTGTTGGCCTCACCTGGTGGCAATTTTCCTCCCTGATTTAAATACTGATGGAGACTGGTCTGGGTCCTATGACTGACTTGGCTACTTCAAGATACTGGGAGTGATTTCAGGCATCTCCTAATGAGTTGGAGCAAGTTTGTGGCCCAACTCAGAGAAATTCATCCGGGAGAAATCGGGATGTGCGGTTCATCCTCCACTTCCCCACCTGATGAGAGAGGGTTGTGCCTAGCAGCACAAAATGCACAATCCTACAGAGGAGGCGCTGACAGTCCACGGGAGGAAGTCACAAAACTAGAAGCTAATAGGTCTTTCAGGTACAAAAAGGAATAAATGGGCAAGAACTCAGAATATGATAACAGAGTAAAAGACAGGGTTTGGGAGGCTGAGGTAGGAGGATCGCTTGAGCTCAGGAATTCAAGACCAGCCTGGGCAACAGAGTGAGAATTCATCCCTACTAAAAATAAAAAGAAATAAAAAATTAGCCAGCTGTGGTGGTGTGCACCTGTAACCCCAGCTACTTGGGAGGCTGAGGTGCAAGGATCATTTGAGTCTGGGAGATTGAGGCTGCAGTGAGCTATGATCACGCCACTGTACTCCAGCCTGGGTGACGGAGGAAGACCATCTCAAAAAAAAAAACAAAGATCTGGAAGAAATTTTAAATGAGGAAAGAGTACAGAAGTATTGGAGAGAGGCCTAAGATCTGGAAGAAGTCTCAGGATCTGAGTGGACTATCCTATAAAACTGCCATAGAGGGGTGAGTCAACTAACTGGATGTACAATTTCTAACTGGAACACAACTAAGTAGAGGTGAAGGCCCATCAGGCCTAGGAAGAGAGGCCTGGAGACCTGAGAATGTGGGTCCAAGGTTATTGTTGTTTTGTTTTGTTTGTTTGTTGAGACAGGGTCTCACTCTGTCACCGAGGCTAGAATGGCAAAATTATGTCTCACTGCAGCCTTGATCTCTCAGGCTCAAGCAATCGTCACTTCTCAGCCTCCAGAATAGCTGGGACTACAAGCGTGTTATCACCGTGCCTGGCTAATTTTTTTATTTTTAGTAGAGACAGGGCTCACTATGTTGCCCAGGCTGGTCTTGAACTCCTGAGCTCAAGTGATCTTCCCGCCTGGACTTCCTGAATTGCTGGGATTACAGGCATGAGCCACCATGCCCAGCCAAAGGGGTATTGTTTAGGGTTAAGGCAGTGGTATAAACCTACAGGTGTGGGATATGGTAGGAGGAGGTTCCTGGTTGACCCAATAGACTAAGAGAACTTAGGGAATTTTATTACTTTAGTCACCTGCTCCAGAGGGTTGTTGTGAAGATCATGTAATAACTAATACTTAGTTGGTACTCAGTAAAAGATAACTACAAATAATGATGCCAAAAGGGTTCACTCTTTTCCTACATCTTGCTATTTTATCTTCCTTTTATCTTTGTGAAATAACAGATTGGATATCATGAAGATGAACTACTAAAAAGAATTTTGGGATACACACAGATTAATATTAATCAGTTACCAAAAATCCTTTATACGTATCAGAAACAATATAGTTTTGTAACAATGGGTCCTAGCTAAACCACATCCACATTATTACTTTTTTCAAAGCAGTTAGTCTTCATGGAGATACAGGTACCTAAGAAGTTAGGAATCTGACTGGCTGCAGATGGGGCTTCCTGAGGAAAAGTTGATAGCGTGGTACCCAGAGGTTTGGGAAAGGCGTTTGGCTGGGGGTCTACCACCAGATAAAAAGCATTATCTACATGGCAGGTAAAGATGGCTATACAAGGAAAGACAAGTAACTATTATAAGATTCAAAAGACTTTACTTTTTAAAATTATATAATTACATTAGTTTACATTTTAAATGATGGAATACACTACTACGCAAAAGACATGCTTTGGAAAACCTGGCCCAATGGCTTTCCATGGCATTTCCCATCTTCACCTCAAGTCAACACTCAGACTCCCTACTGGTGGAAAAAATAGCACGAATGCCAAAGGGAACTGCGAATGTGACAACAGGAAGACAGTGAGATAAGAGAATAACGTGCGAATGAGAAGAAAAGGAGAGTAACCATGCGTAGGCTGTTTGTGTTGGGAGCTACGTTCACAATGAATATTTTCTGCCTTCTCCTTTCCCTCTCCATTTCTCCCAGTCCCATTTGGTCTGTTGATTGGTTTGTTTCTGACAGAATCCAGTCCAAACTCAATCAGGAAAATAGAAATCACAGTAAGTATTTCAAAAGAGATCACAAAAAAATTGTTAATAGTTGTTGAACTTGAAAAGCAAAACAGAGAACATGGGATCACAGAGCTGTAACTGCAGGCAGCACCACTCAGTAAGGCAGGGGTCCTCAGAGCCTAGAAGCTGAAAGGAGAGGCCCTGCAGAGCTGGGGCTCGGGTGTCTGAGGAGGTGGCACTGCCCAGCTGATGCTGGGGCTTCTGAGTGCAATGAAGCAAGCTCTGAAAAGTGTTGGGGGGTGGGGGAAAAGAACAGCTGGAGCCTGGAACTAAGAGCCACCGACAAGGTGAAGAGTCACTGCTGAAGTGGGGCTTCTAGAAACAGGAGGTCAAAAGGAAGCAGCAATCCCTCACCATCTTCCACCCCTGCAGCATCCCCAGTCCAGCACCCCATATTGGCAGAGCCTAATAGGGAACTGGCTGGCAAAGAAGAAATGTGGTTTGCAGAGTCCCAGTATCAGAAAGTAGAGTATGGGGCCAGGTGCAGTGACTGATGCCTGTAATCCTAGAACTTTGGGAGGCCAAGGTGGGAGGACTGCTTAAGCTCAGTCTAAGACCACCCTGGGCAACAGAGCAAGGCCCTGTGTCTACTAAACATAAAAATAAAATAAAAAAATTGGCTGGGCGCAGTGGCTCATACCTCTAATGCCAGCACTTTGGGAGGCCGAGGCGGGTAGATCACTTGAGGTCAGGAGTTCGAGACCAGCCTGACCAACATGGTGCAACCCACTCTCTACTAAAAATAAAAAAAATTAGCCAGGTATGGCGGCATGCACCTGTAATCCCAGTTACTCCAGAGGCTGAGGCAGGAGAATCACTTGAACCCAAGAGACGAAGGTTGCAGCAGGCTGAGATCATGCCGCTGTACTCCATCCTGGGTGACAGAGTGAGACTCCATCTCAAAAAATAAAATAAAATAAAATAAAAAATAATAAGCCAGGTGTAGTGGTGTGCACCTGTAGTCCCAGCTACTTGGGTGGCTGAGATGAGAGGATCACTTCAGCCTGGGACGTCAAGGCTGTGGAGAGCCATGATCATGCCACTGCACTCCAGCCTGAGTAACAAAGCAAGACCTTGTCTTAAAAAAAAAAAAAAAGTATATGGAAGGGTGAATGCGGAGCTGAGAGATAATAGGTTAACACCCACACTAAAAACGTAGAAAGAAATTAGTCCCATGTTTAGGTCTGTATCTCACATCTTAATTCACTATACACTAATTTGCCTCACAACACTGCAAATAGGAACAAAAGAAGTGGCAGAGTTATCCAAAGGCAGTCTGAGTTCAGCCAGAGCCCTGCTCACCAGGACATTTTATTACACATTGGAGAAGCATTCTAAGACATTGCTGAGGGTGTCCCAACTGTTTTATCTATGAAAAATGGGCTCCTTGGAGACCATGTGCAGGCTCGCTTAAAACAATAAGCTTTCCTAAGCCCCCAAGCACAACATACTCCGGGAGCATGGTCTGGATGCTTATCAAACAAGTTAAGCTATTGGGCTATTCTCTGAAGTTTCTGGGCAAGTACAAACAACAGAGTCAAATAAATGCCTTTAAAAGCAAGGCAGTGGAGCACGTACCCTGTCAGTGAGATCCTCATATTCCCACAGAGTAAACAGTAACATGAGAATATTTATATGAAACAAAACTGTATATCAAGCCTGCTTCGGCTCAGCCAGGGGGGATGATAAATTCCTTGCAGATCTCTCACAGAGTGGTCCTTTGTTGACCACGGACGCCACTTCCAAGACAGTACAAACCAATTACAGAGCAAGGCTTTTCATTATGTCAAGAAATGAAAATATTACCCCCCTTTTGTTTTATTTCAGTTATATTTTACTTACTCCCTTCTCCCAATGTTTAAATAGTTTTAATTTATCATGAGTTAAGTCCCAATTTAGGCTGGAAACCAACGACAACTCCCCCTCTCCCCCGCACCCCACACACAAAACCTTATCACCTCATAGCCTAGCTTGTTGCTTTCCTTATCCCTCTTTTAAGAAGCTAAAAGTTAAAGTTTAAAGCTGGGTAGAATAAAAACACAAAGGGGTTGATAGAAAGTAACGTCTATTTGTTCACATCAATTTTGGCCTCTTCACAGCTGGTAAAAGGAGGGAGGGTAAATATGAGCTATGAAGCACATATTCCATACAATGTCTACCTTGTAGTAAGATTTAAAAAACAAATACTGATGAAACGTTGGCACAAACTGTGGGGCTGCTTCTAAGAGGCCAATCCGAGAAAAGCTGCATATGAGTCGAGGTATTTGTTAGTTCATTTTGTCAGGTTTTCTCAAGCCAATGGGATCGTCCTTCTTAGTTATCATAGATGCATCCCAGTGACTTTTGCCAGTTCCTGCAGAGGAAGAGCTGGTGATACTCTACCCATCCACCAGAACACCTTCAGCAATTTACAGCAGGTTCAGATTTTCTAAAAGGCAGAAGGGAAACAGAGAAAGAAAAGACAAATTCAAATATGAATGAGACGTAAGAGGTGTGTCTGTGCTTGTTTTAAAAATTATTGGCCAGGCGTGGTGGCTTGCACCTGTAATCCCAGCACTTTGGGAGCCTGAGGTCGGCAGATCACCTGAGCTCAAGGGCTCAAGACCAGCCTGGGCAAGATGGTGAAACCCTGTTTCTATTGAAAAAAACAATAGCTGAGTGTGATGATGCCCACCTGTAATCCCAGCTACTCAGGAGGCTGAGGAAGGAGAATCCCTTGAACCTGGGAGGTGGAGGTTGAAGTGAGCCAAGATTGTGTCACTGCATTCCAACCTGGGTGACAGAATGAGGCTCTATCTCAGAAAAAGAAAATTATTTATTTATAATAAAAATAGTAAATTTTTGTTTTTTAATGGATAGCTGGATCAAAGGCCACATTTAATCAACTTTATTTTAAACCATTAACTAAACCTCATCTGGAGCACTACAGTCCATCATAATAGATTCTAAAAGGGAAAAATAGGTCCTGCATAGTTGTATCTATTAATAGATATTAGAAATTTGCCAACATTTTATTTAGAACATATGGATGATCTGGTTTGGATCAGTGTCTCCACCCAAATCTCATGTTCAATCATAATACCCAGTGTTGGAGGTGGGCCTGGTGAAAGGTGATTGAATCATCAGGGGTGCATTTCTCATGAATGGTTTAGTACCATCCTCTTGGTACTCTCCTCATGATAGTGAGTGAGTTCTCATGAGATGTCGTCGTTTAAAGTATGTAGCACCTCCCCACCAGCTCTCTTGCTCCTTCTCTGGCCATGTGACCTAATTGCTCCCCCTTCCCCTTCCACCATGACTGTAAGCTTCCTGAGGCCTCCCCAGAAGCCAAGCAGATGTCAGCATCATTGTTCCTGTACAGCCTGCAGAACCATGAGTCAATTACCTCTCTTTTCTTTATAAATTACCCAGTCTCAGGTATTTCTTTACAGCAATATGAGAATGGACTAATACAATAGACTTAGTAAAGTTATCTTATTCAGATATGAGGTGATTTTTTAATTTTTTTCTTAACTTTTGTGGGATAAATACATACTTTTTGTTCTTTTTTAATTATAAAACACAATGTGCAGAACATACAATTTACCACTTTAGTCTTTTTTAAGTGTATAATTCAGTGGAATTAAGTACATTCACACTGTTGTGCAACCAAGCACCATCATCCATCTCCAGAACATTTTTCATCTTCCCAAACTGACACACTGTACCCATTAAAAGCATGTTTGGTTTTCAACAGGCCTTGCTCAAAGCCAGCAGCCTTTAATGCTGTGACAGGAACCTGGAAAGGTTAATTCAGGTAACTGGCAAATGAATCAACCCCTTCTACAACCCAATATCAATCAGCGGCACCATGGGCTTTTATCTCCTCTTATCTGTTTAATACTGATGCTTAAAACTAAAGCAAAGCTCTAGAATAGATCTAGAAAAACTATTAATAATATATTTCATTTTTACATTACAGCTTATAGACATTTATTCCCCTAGTCAGGGTGGGAATTATTTTTCCTATTTCGTAGCTAATGAAATCATGGCTACATGAAAAATAACAGCAAGGACTGAACTCAAGCCCTCCAATCCACTGTCTACTGTTCTTTCTATCGGGCCACACAGCCTCTGCCAAAGCAAGGCAAGATCTGGGCACTGCTGCTTCTCAGCTCTCAGAGACTAAGAGACAGACCTATCAGGTCTAGCTAGACAGCATTTTGTCTCTTCACCAGAGCAACTAAAATTCCTCACGTCTAAAAACCATACCTAGTCCATCATCTTTTCCATCTTCGTTATAATCATATTGACAGAGAAAACACACAGAATTGGAATTCCAGAATGATATAAATGCAATCAGATTCAAGAATCAAATGTAAGTAAAAAAAAAAAAAAAATTAGATCACTGCATCCTATAAAAAGACTGAGTTCAACCTTTTTTTAAACTTTTTTTTTCTAATAGAGATAGTCTCACTACATTGACCAAGCTGGTCTCAAACTCCTGGGTTCAAGTGATCGTCCTACCTCAGCCTCCCAAAGTGCTGGGATTATAGGTATGAGCCACCACACCTAGCCAACCTCTTTATTTTTAATTCCTTAAAATAAATTCACACTTTATGCTTTTATTAAAGAAGATCACAGTCTTTCTTGCTAAACTCAATTTGTGGAAAAATTCATTTCTCTGTGCTTTATGGGAAGCATCTGGTACTAGAACAATATAAATACTAAGGATTTAATTAAAATTGCCATCATTGACAAATAGCTTCTTTTAGTTCACAAAAAAGCTACAAATTTTAATTTCTTTCAAAAAAAAAATTTCTTCTGCCAATACCCTTCTCTTTGCTCAAAAACAATATGTTCTCTAAACCTTTAGACTTTCCATCTAAATTCCAAAAGAGTAAGTACTTCCTTGAAGTCATGCCCAACACCATCATGCCATCTCCCTATATAAACATTTCAAAATTCTATATCTGGTTTATGAACAGCAGAGCATCCTAAAAGTAGTAAGGCAAGAATGAACCACCATGCTTTGAAAGGGAGATTATATTTTGTTACCCTCCCATTTTTTAGTCACTTAGTACTTGATTTTTTTTTTTTTTTTTTTTTGAGACAGGGTCCCATTCTGTTGCCTAGGCTGGAGTACAGCAGCACAATCATGGCTCACTGCCTGATCTTGCCTCGACCTCCTGTGCTCAGGTCATCCTCCCACCTTAGCCTTCCAAGTAGCTACTACAGGTGTGCACTGCCATGCCTGGCTAATTTTTGTAGTTTTTGTAAAGATGTGGTTTTATCACATTGCCCAGTTTGAGTTTGGTCTCAAACTGCTAGGCTCAAGTGAATCACCCGCCTTGGCCTCCCAAAGTGTTGGGATTACAGGCATGAACCACTGTACCCAGTCTTGATTTTTTAAAATGCACATATTAAAAGAATAATTAGCCAGGAGTTTGAGACTAGCTTGAGCAACACAATCAGATTCTGTCTCTACAAAAAATACAAAAATGAGCTTGGTGTGGTGGCTGGTGCCTGTAGTCCCCTCTACTTGGGAAGCTGAGGTGGGAGGGCTGCCTAAGCCCAGGAGGGAGAGGCTGCAATGATCCATGAGTACACTACTGTACACCAGCCTGGGTGACAGAATGAGACCTTGTCTCAAAAAAATAAATAAATAAAGTAGTAATTACTCAAAAAATGAGAGTTGAATATGGAACTTGAGAGTTCATTCAGGAAAATCCAATCAAGTCCATTTTATCTTTTTTTCTCATAATAATGAAAGATGGTTCAGAAACCTTGGCCATTTTACTCAGTTGATTCAGAAGAGCTTCTAATGCTCACAAATTACTAGCACATGATACAAAGTAGATTCTCTCTAAATTGTAACAATGACTAGAAATATAAGGTAATTAAGAATAATCTATGAACACTTGTTGTTGTTGAACAAAGAATGCTTTCAATTTTCCAATACATGGCTGCAACTAAGCTCTTTGTAGTTTCTCCACATCTTCACTGCCCAAAAGAAAATTTTGTAATGACTAATAATTTTCCTTAAAATTTCAGTGAGGCCTTAGATTGGATCACATGAAAACACCTCCCCGAATCTTCCAGAATTCCCCAATATTTTCCTTTACAGCATATTCAGCACAGTTCTTGCACTCTTGGGGTGTAAATCCAACTAATGCTCTCCCTTTAGTACCAATTCCCCAATCACTTGCCAACTTTTTAACTTGAGCTTCTATGTAATGAGGAGACACGTAAGAAAACTGATCACCAAGGACACTGTAAGACACATACTGGAAGTCTTCTCAGATTTCCGCAGCTTCTTGGTCATCAAAACTCTCCACGTTGCAGGCTATTTCAATTTTTCCCTCGTGGGGAAAGGCCATCGCTTGGACACCCTTCAATCCATTTGCATTCGACCCCGAATGGCACTAGCGATCTCTAGTCCTGCAGACATGTCTTGAGAATCTATGGTAATGTTGCAGTTCATCACATACGGGCTGGCACCAACACTTAAATCATTAGAAAAGCATGTTAATCAGGCAGAACAAAAGCCTCGTTTTGAAGATTCTATTCGTCAGCCAGTTTTAATCAGAGGCGTTTCCTTTACTCGGTTTTATTTAAAAACAGTACAAATATTCCTCATTGTCAACTCCAGAATTTTCTAAAGATAATATTTTTTTCCATAACAAAAGTATTTAGGATATAATCAGGTAACTTTATGTACTATAAAAGTATCTAAAGGATTTTTTTTTTCCTAAAAGAGCTCAAACTTTCCAAAATACCAACAGAGAAAGAAAAGCATGGTTAAGAGCTAAGTCCATCAGCAGCAACAGGCCTTGGAACTTCATTCATTTCCAAGGCCATCTCCATGGGGTTTGGAATTCAATGACAGGCCTAAGAGTCTCAGAGACAGGAGTAAATCACACCTCTGTACCCACCACTCCTTCTCCCTGAAACAAACACTTGTCATTATTGAATTAGGTTAATATCAGATTAAAATGAATCTCAAAACCAGTCTTAACTAGGGAAAGAGGTCACTAAAAACTAACAAACAGCCTTGAAACTGGGAAGAGCAAAGGGACTCAGTGTTTTGTGATGATGTGAGTTTGGCAGGGTTTGGAGCCAAACAAAACACAAGAATCCCCTCACACAGACTTATAAACCTTGTGCCTTTCTCTTTGTACAACCTGTTGGAGGCACCTCTTTCTTCCATCGCCAGCTTCACAAGAGACTGAGATGGCCATTGTCACTCTAGAGCCCTGTTACTCTAGAGCTCACGGGCAAATGTCCCGCTTTTCCCTGTCTCAGGGATGGTGCGGCTCACGTTACATAAATAGTGTGGCTCTAATTATAGTTTACACTATAAGATGGACAACTTGGTTAAATTAACATTGGTATAAAAAGCTTACATTTGCAGTTTCCTCATTTTTGGGGAACCTTACATTTCTAAAAGCAAAGTTAAGCAGGGATTGATGAGGGATCAAGGGCTGACCTCATCTTCAACATGTGATCATTTCTTAGCTACTATTTCAACATTATTTTACTGTCATTCCTTTTTCTTGCTACTTTCAAACTTATTGCTCCTGATGTCAGTATCCATCAGAGAAGTGCCTTCTGGGTTCACTTTTCCCTAGACTATGATGGTTTGGGGGCTCTGTTGCCTAGCCTGGCTACTCTCATACTAATAGATGTTTTACAGAAAATCAGCACACGGAAACCACATTTCGTCTTTTTCCCACACATGTACATAATGAAACATTTCAACTCCCGAGGCTAGGCCTCTTCCTCCTGGGAATTCTGCAGGAATGAATCAGATTACAGTATTTCCCCATAATGCTGATTTCATAAAAATTAAATTTCCTAACAGTCAATACATCTCTCTCTCATCATCTCATGTCCCAATCACTTACCCTAAATATCTTTAAGAATTATATCAGTTTTAACATTGCACAGAGTATAACTGGAATTTTTGTCAATGTTAATGTTGCCACTCATTAACAGAAAACATCCAAACATTTTTCTCTCATCTACCCTCCAACAAGTAATGTTACAAATAGTCTTATGTCCTAAAATCTAGTGTACATATCCTATTTTGACTCAAGGAATGGTAATAACTTTACCATCGTTCCAACAAATAGTTGGATCACACTCAGGTTTTGCTGAAGAGTATATAACACTGAGGGTTACATCAGCACAACTATTCAAAATCCTTACCAGGCCTGTAATGCTTCACCATTACGCTTTGCTGTCCCATACCTTTGAGATGCCCAGTCACATTCAGATATTCATATGCAATTCATCAGCCTTGGGGAGCAAGTCACTTTCAAAGGAAGTTCCTGCACATGGACCTGGGGCTCTCCCCATGACATGGGTCATTCCATCCCTGTGGCCCTGGGACTTTTCCTGAATCCCTCACCCAGCAAATTCCAAGACATCCTCTACCATCACATGTCTAATAACTTCCCCGTGTTAGCAGAATTTCCAAAGTTGATCATTCTTGCTATAAATGAACTCATTGCCTAACATAAATTATTAAAGATAAAGTAAGTTTAGATGTAAGCCCTAAGGACAAGAGTTCAATAAAGAAATGCACACTGTTCAGTGTCCCAACACTGACTTTCTTGATTAAAATGAAACTCTTATTTTTAAAATTCCTTCAAAAGCATAAAGTTCATTTTTTTCTAGCAAAATAAAACATCAGAAATAACTTTCATATGCTTTTAGATAAAATAAGAGGTAATCACTTAATACAGAATAATCATTTTTCAAACAGGCCCTTGTCATATGTATTTTAAATTCTTCTAGTAAGCTTTAGTTACACAATATTTTTGTTTTTGTTTTATTACTAGTTCTTATTCAAGTAGTGAAAAAACAGAGACAGTTAACGAATCTGAGATGTTTCTGACTTAATCAGGGTAGTAGTTTCCTCTCCAAGGTGGGGAAACTTCTCTCCCTTAGAGGGTGAAAGAAGAAAGAAAGAAAGAAAGAGAAAATTTCTCTTTCTGCCCAAATTCACGCTTTTCCAATTTCCTTCATTTAATCCTTCCAAGTCAAAACCAATACGGTGATCCAATTATACTGAATCAAATTCTGTGTTTAAATCCAGCAGTCCCATTGACCTTATTTAAATGCTGAATTTGATTTTTTATGTTAATTGAAACCTACTAAGAAGGTATTTTAAATGAGAGAGATAATTAATCCCAGCAAATCATATTTCTAGTTAAATGTCATATAATTAAAGTAATTCCACTTTTTGCTCTAAAATTAGAAACCTGATGTGAAAGTTTGTTTCTCAGTTTGCGGTTTCGCTCCACTCCCACCTCCCGCAGATTGGCACTCGGCTGCTCTGGCGGCAGCACGAATCCCCTCACTGCAAGGCTGAAATTCCAATTTTCTTCCAACACAACTGTCACAACGCCCTGAAGCAAGCTAAAAACAAGGAAAAAAATCTTTGGTATGATTTCGCTTTCCATGTGTGCTTTAATGAAAAATTTATCATTCTAAATATTGGTGTTTACTCCTAGTTAAATACTTTTTTATCAAAAAGAAAAAGAAACTGAGATTCAGTTGCTATTATTTCACAGAGAAATATAACAGGCCTGATGTTTTCCTGACAATTCTGTTATTTTCTTGTGTAGAAACACTGTATTTATCATATACTGTACGGCTGGTGATTTAGATATTGTTGAGACCTTATGGTGAACTGATATGGATGTAAACTCTTTATGCCAGATTGTTTAAGCAGAAAAAAACCAAATGCACTTAATTAACATCTGATGTGTAGCTTTCGCAAACACAAATGCAATATTTGTGTTTGAGCACTGGCAGTAATGACTGTGAACTATGCTATTAATGTCTGGTTTAAAGATGCTTGTGGTAGGACCATGTCTGGAATAACACAAATAAAAAACTGCATTCAGACAAAACAATAGTGAAGAGCCCATTAGGAAAATGGAAAAGCAGCACTCAGAAGAAACACATGTATTTTTTTCCCTTTAGATCAAAATTATTCTCAAAAATAGTTCCAGGCACCATCATTTTCAATCAATTAAAGGTGAAAGGATTCTATATATTTTAACTCTACAGAAAACAGTTTCACTTTAGGAGGTCCAAAGTTGTTTAGGGGTGTCTTCAGAAGTTCCATTCATTATATTATACTCCTCTTTGGTGGCCAGCGTTAAAGCATGCATGAGGAGAGAGCTGGGATGGTGTTTTAGGATATTTGGTACTTTTATATCTAAAGAGAAAACTTCAAATTTGTGGACTGCATTACAGTTTGAATAAATAGATTCTTTTCAACCAATTCAACTCCCTCATTAAATACTTTGTTACTGGGTTGGGTGGGGTGGCTCACGCCTATAATCCCAGCACTTTGGGAGGTCGAGGTGGGCGGATCACAAAGTAAGGAGATGGAGACCAGCCTGGCCAACATTGTGAAACCCCGTCTCTACTAAAAATACAAAAATTAGCTGGGCATGGTGGCACACGCCTGTAGTCCCTGCTACTCAGGAGGCTGAGGCAGAGGCAGGAGAATCACTTGAACCCAGGAGGTGGAGGTTGCAGTCAGCCGAGATCGCGCCACTGCACTCCAGCCGGGTGACAGAGCGAGACTCTGTCTCAAAAACAAAAAAAAACTTTGTGACTGAAAACCTGGTGAGTGCCAGGAACCATGCAGGTTCCTGAGTATAAAAACAGGAAGAAGGTTAAAATAAGGTAAAACCCTAACCTAAATGTGGACTTTGCTTCAGAGTAACAAACAGAGCAAGGTCACCAGACTCAGAACTCAGGTTCAAAAATATAAACAGTTATTATACCAAAAACAATTAGTTATCATTATATATTGGTATTTTAAATTTTTTAGACCATGCACTAAAGAGAAACCACAGCTGAAACAGGACATTTGATGACTAAAGCCATAAAACTCAAACATAATTGCTAAGTCCAATGCTCCCATGGCGGGAAGAATGCAGGACTTGTGTGCATGTGGCTGAATTCACAGAAAAGAAAGCTAAGTGAGAACTGTGTGCCACAGGGCTAGGAAGTACTCCCGTGGGTCCAAATTCAAGTTCCACCTCAACGGGACATTGCCCCTGCTCAGCTGTCTTTCTGTAAAATGGCTATGACGTTTCCTTGCTCAGTGAGGCACTGTGAACCTCATTCTATTGCCTTTGAATCTTTCAGAGTAGAAATAATTCAGAAGAGATTACAAACATAAGTGTAAATTAACCTCCCATAACGAAGCCAGTCCAGATAAGAGGGAAACTCAAGTGACTTGCTACTCTCAGGTTTTTCAAAAATAGAACAGTGCCCTCCCTGAGTTTAGGCAAAGTCTAAGTCCCTCATGTTCCAATTGTAGGTTACATGCTTAGTGACACATTGAGACTTCCATTTTTCATCATCCCAACTAGGCTTCCTAGCCAGCATCAGCAAATAATTTTTAAAAATAGGCTCCTTAAAATGAGACTCATTCTAAAACTGGAAATTATTTTTCAAATACCAGATAAAGTTTTGGTGTGGAATAAATTGGAGTATTCAATGTCAAGAAAAGTGCCTGATGATGCATTTCTTATTTATAGTAGAAAGAAGTAAGCAGGAAAGTGCTCAGTAACCCATTTAAATAACTAAACAGAAGCCCCTGATTCCAAGATGTACCAATTACCTCCATCTCTGACTCCCAGGGCATCATATGAAACTACAGTTCAAAGAATTTTCCCCGCATTTTTAAACAATGATGCATACAAGCAAGCCATTCATACAACATATCAGACAGCAGTGTTTAAATTACCCCATAAATGTTTAGGGTTTTAAACATATATGTATGAACTATTTATTTATAGATCTGAAAGTATCAACTATTATGCTTTGCCCTTATTTATGTTCCCCACAAGCTGGCCAACTACAAACTTTTAAAAGGAATTTGGCTTAAAAGATTTTGTGTGTTTGGCACTGACTATGGGTGTTAATCATTTCTGAGCTCACTTCTTTTTCTCTTCTGTTTATAATATTCTTTGGGAACTTCAAAACAGAAACCTGTTTCCTTATAGATTCTGCTTCCTCTGCGGTACTGTGTAAATTAATTTGTCCTGGATTGTGACTATACTGTACAGTTGATAGCGCCAATCATTTCTATTTAATTTTTGTAGGAAAAAACATAAACATAGCAACAATGTGTTGAGGTTTTTCTGTTTTGGTGGGAGGGAAAAATATGTTGGGAAACACTGACACAACCAAAAAAAAATGTTAGAAAAATATATAAAGCCAATTAAATTTAAGCAAGTGCAAAATCGCTGTTGTTGGGAACCAAATTCATTGAAAAATTAGATGAATAACATTTCTACCCTAAAGAAAGAGGTGTTATAAATTATACTTCAGTAGATATTACTTCAAAAAATGAAAGCGATTTACAGCCAGGCACGGTGGCTCATGCCTGTAATCTCAGGACTTTGGGAGGCCGAGGTGGGCGGATCACGAGGTCAGGAGTTGGAGACCATCCTGGCCAACATGGTGAAACCCCGTCTCTACTAAAACACAAAAACATTAGCCATGCATGGTGGTGCGCGCCTGTAGCCCCAGCTACTTGGGAAGCTGAGGCAGAGGAATCTCTTGAACCTGGGGGGTAGAACTTGCAGTGAGTTGAGATTGTACCACTGCACTCCAGCCTGGGTGACAGAGTGAGATTCCATCGAAGAAAGAAACAAAGAAAAGAAAAGAAAAGGAAAGAAAAGAAAAGAAAAGAAAAGAAA
>NC_045444.1:85943981-86016586 GCF_002776525.5 Piliocolobus tephrosceles
AAAAGAAAGAAAGCAAGCAATTTACTTCTTTCTGGATTGTTGTTTAAGGAAGAATATGTACAATTAAGGTAACCTAATATTTTAGTAGAAAGTCTTAAACTCTACTATCTAGTGTGAGGAATATTAGAAACTAATTGTTTATTCACATCCCTTATTCACTGATCCTCCTTGAAATACTTTACTTTTCTGCTATTAGCATCTGCACTGAGCTTACTAAATGATGGACAAACAGACTGCCCAAACTTGGCAAATTGTAATTTTCTTGTTTCTTCCACAAGCTAAAGTTTCTACCCTTGGTCATGGGTACCAGTGAAAAAAGGCATATGGGGAAGAGCTGTGCTCTTTTTCCCTTCTTATCATGAATATGCCATCAAATATAATCTAAATACAGGCACTGAAACTTAGCTTTTATAAAATTTACCACTAATAAATCTTACTAATTACTCTGCAGGGAAGATGATGGAAATAATCACAGGATTGATTTAGAGATATTATGAAAATGTTGGAAGCTTTAAGAATTCGAAAATGTTTTTCTTATATATAATACAAACAAAATATGTACATATATATTTTACAATATTGAGATCACGCTGCCTATACTACCTGGTATCCCTTGCACTGGCTATTCCCTCTGCCTAAAACTCTCCTCCACATCTCCACGTGGCTAGTGGTCTCACTCCTTCAAGTCTTTGCTCTAATATTGCCTTTACAAAGAGGCCTAATTTGGATTATTCCACCTATAATCACAATACGGCCCCATTCTAGAACTCTTAATGCCCTTGTCTTGTTCAATATTTATTTTGGCTGTAGCACTTGTTATTTTCTAATGTACTACATAATTCATTTGTTTATTAAGGTTTTTATTTATGGTCTGTCTCTTTGCCCTTCCCCAACTACAATGTAAGTTCTTTGAGGAAACATAAGTTCTATTTTGCCTGCTGGTGATACTGCTTAGCACACAGTAGGTACTTAATATCTGTTTTGTTAACTAATTTAACTGCAAATTCTCTCTACATTAGACTGCATTTTCTATGTCTCTGAAAGTTCTTCTAAAACATCATGCTTGAGTATGCCATAGTTTATATAAACATTCCCAAATAGCAAACATTTCCATTATTTTCAGTATTTGCTATTATAAATAATGCTTTGATAAACATCCTTGTACATGTCCCTTTTACTATTTCCTTAGGATTTATCTCTAGATCTAGAATTCCTGAAAGGCAGTTATATACATTTTTAGAGCTCTTCATACGTATCACAAGCTCACTTCTAAAAAGTTTATACCAATTTATACTATCATTAACAGCGTAAATGTCTCTAACTACATCTTCCCCAGTATTAAATATTACCTTTAAAATATCATCTTTAAACATCTGTTGTGCCAATTTTGGCATCTTAATGTTTTAACTTGGGATCTGCAGATTTTTATGCAAATTTTTACGTAAATTACAGATCTCCATGTGAGTAAAAACAGAGAATAAAATCATGGGCCAGGCACAGTGGCTCGCGCCTATAATCCCAGGACTTTGGGAGGCCGAGGTGGGTAGATTGCCTGAGTCCAGGAGTTCTGAGACCAGCCTGGGCAATATAGTGAATCCCTGTCTCTACAAAATATACTTGGAAGGATGAATTGCCTGAGCCCAGGAGGTTGTGGCTGCAGTGAGCCGAGATTGCACCACTGCACTCCAGCCTAGGCAAATGCCATGAGACCCTATCTCCAAAAAAAAAAGAAAGAAAGAAAAAGAAAAAATCAGAAATCCCAATGTGTTGACCATTTCAAATCAAACAATATAAAATAGATCATGATGAGGCAGAGGCACAGATTATCCAACCACAGGCAGGTGATAGATCAGACTGGGAGGCAATCCTCCCTTTAGTTTAAACAACTACATATCGAGTTTGTTCTTAGGAAACTAAACATAATTAGTGATAATATTGGCATTTGGTCTTACGCCTTTTATATCAGGTTAAAGTTTTTCCCATATATCAACCCATTTATTCTAACAGCATTGCAAAAATGAGAATTAAGTTATTCAAGTGTTTGCTTAACCTAATGCTCTGATAGCAGTATACCTATGTCTAATTCCTGTCCACCTGACTGCAATACCAGTCCACCTGGCACTGAAGCGACTACATCTGTGGTATAATCTCTTCAGTCTTTAGGGAGGCTCAAATTAGAAACCAGGAAATAGATTTCTGAAAATTTAGTCATAAAACTTTACACTTCTCCATTTGTGAGACAAATCATGGGAAAATATGTGAGGTTCAAATTGGCAGAGAGCAATCAGTCTCTTCTTTTTTTCTATAACAAAATGTTGAATGAAATACATTTATAATATCACTTTTATTAAATCTCCTCTTCATAGGGAAGAAAAAAATGGCCCTTTAGTACTGTGTCAGGCACTTTACAGACATCATTTCAAGTTACGTCCATTTTATAGATATGGGAACCAAAGCATAACGAGACCAAGGAAGCACGGTCACGCAGCCAGCAAATAGCAAGGCCGGGATTTCAGCATAGCCCCAAAACCTGTGCTTTTTTTTTTTTTTTTTTAATTGCATTGCTCTACTTGATTATAGATATTATTTGTTTAAGATCAGAATTCTGTGCCAGGGGCTAGTAACCAAAGACTTATGTGTAAATGATTCTGCAGGGCTTTGGCAGAGCTGTGCCATGAGAAATGTGTTTCTTATGCTTACCCACCTCTCACTCCTTGGATATCTAGTATTTTGGTAACAGCTTAAGTTATTGATTGACCATCAGAATGTGACCTTACATGGTTTAATTTGTGGCCCCAACAGATGTTTGAGAATGAAACAATTGAGACTCAAATAAGTGACACTAGGATGCTGGAAATGCAGGCAACAAGGAGGAGTTCCACCTTTTCCTGATACATCCCTTAGGGGTGGGGCAGGGAGAGAGGGCAGGAGTGGCAGAGAGAGACAAAAGTTGATGAGAGCCAGGGGAAGGAATAGTTTCTTTTCCCAGTCTTTGGTCTCTGTATTCTAGAAGTCCGTTATCTAGAAAAGATTTTTTCCAGGGTTCCTCTAGAACTGATTTCCAGCTGTAAGCACCAACTTGGCTACACTGATATTTAAGTATTGAAAGACCTTCCTACCAGCTAGAAGTGATCTCTCCCTAAGTCCTCCCTGCCCAGGTATCTCCATCACACCCCAGGGCACACCCCACACCATTCACACATAGGGGCCTCCAGGACCCTGCCCCAGTGCCGGGAGCTATGAACATTCTTTTCATCAGTGATCACATTGCAGGGCTAATGATATATCTTGAATATCACTTCTGGGGGCCCTCATCAAATACCTGACAGGAGCTTCTAGGCTCACAGGTTAGCTTCACAGGGCCCAGGTGAGAGTAACAGCAGAAAGGAGAGCCTCACCCATTTAATAAGTAGCCACTCCTATAACTCTTCCTGCATTAAGAGGGTGTGACTCAGAAAGGGGACCTCAAGTTTAAAAAAAAAAAACAAAACAGAGCAAAGCAAAAACCATGCTCAGAACCTGTTAAACCACATCTTCGGGCAGGGGCAGCTCCCAGGTCAGGCTGAAGAGCACTGAAATCCCTCCTCGTGAACCAACCCAGCTGCTTCCTTCTCTGGACAAGACTACGCTTCTCAGGCAGGTCAGCTTCGCCAAAGAGAAACACGCTACAGCCAGGAACATGCCGCACCAGATCCTCAGCAAGGCCTGTGGCAGTGGGAATTTTAACCAAAGAAAATCACAATCAAGCCAAATCTTAAAAACCAAAGCATATAGTTTTTTTGCTGTGGTAAAACATATTTAACATAGAACTCATCATTTTAGTCATTTCTAAGTGTCCAGACCAGTGGCATGAAGTTGCACACTGTTGCGCAAGCATCACCACTAAAGCACATGATTTATATAAATTTTAAACATCAAAGCTTAAACATAATGAATGTTCCATTGAAGTTAATCTCACAATAAAAGCTTGCCTTGATACAAGGAGACTTGTATTTCTAACCCATCGCAAAACTAATTTCACAGTGGAAATGTATATGTAGGATTAATGAAATTAGTGCCTTCAATTTTTGAACAATGTTATAATAGTCCCAACTTGTAAATATTGTCAGAAGGTATAAAAAGTTAGGAGGGCAGGGGCCAGTAACCACACTGTCTAATATAGCAGCCCCTAGCTATGTGTGCTATTAAAAATTAATTCTAATCAATTAAAATTTTCATTAGGATTTATCTCTAGAACTAAAGTTTTAATCGATTAAAATTAAATAAAATGGGCCAGGGAAGTGGCTCACGCCTGTAATTCCAGTACTTTGGGAGGCTGATGCAGGAGGATAGCGTGAAGCCAGGAGTTCAAGAACAGCCTGGACAACATAGTTAGACCCCTATCTCTACAAAAACTAAAAAAAGAAAAGAAAAAAATGAAAAATGAAGGTTTTTAGTTGCACTTGTCACATTTCAAGTACTTAACAACCATACATGGCTAGTAGTCTCCCTACTGGACAGCACAGATAAAGAACATTTCCATCACCACAGAAAGTTCTATTGGACAGCTCTGAGCCAGATGCTCTATAAGGAAGCCTAATATTTAAACAAAATTGGAGATGACGCCAAATGACAGAACATTTTTCATCTTCCTCTGCCATTCTTCATATCTGGATTCTCTGGATATGATTTTATCTTCTCAAGGCAAAATACAGAATTGTTGGGCTTTTCTAGATTACTCCTTCACAGGACCTCTGCTTGTTTTCTAGGAGCTAATTATAGTCCCCTGTAAGCAAGCACAGAGATGGCATACATTTTGTCTGATACACGGAATACAGGTGCTAAGGGAATTCTGGTGCTGGCCTGGGATAGCAGGAGTGCAGGCCTTCTTTATTTGTTACATATCATGGATCATCAAAATAAGGGCTGAGATGAGACTTCTGGCCACAACAAGCATAGGAGACCATCCCAACTGCAATTTCAGGGTTTATTATTTGTTTAATTCTAATGCAGGCTGCCATGTTAATGGAAGAAGTGAAATGTGGAAGACACCGAAAAAACATTTGGTACCACTGGGGTATAAAAAGTCTTGGGAAATGTTTTGGTTTTGGTGGTTTGTTTGTTTGTTTTTTGAGATGGAGTCTCCCTCTGTCGCCCAGGCTGGAGTTTAGTGGTGCAATCTTGGCTCACCGCAAACTCCGCTTCCTGGGTTCAAGCAATTCTCTTGCCTCAGCCCCCCCAAGTAGCTTGGATTACAAGCACGTGCCACCATGCCCGGCTAACTTTTTTTTTTTTTTTTTTTTTTTTGTATTTTTAGTAGAGACAGGGTTTCACCATGCTGGCCAGGCTAGTCTTGAACTCCTGACCTCGTGATCCACCTGCCTCAGCTTCCCAAAGTGCGGGGATTACAGGCATAAGCTACCATGCCCAGCCTGGTTTTTTGTTTGTTTGTTTGTTTTTTGAGATGGAGTTGCATGCTGTCGCCCAGGCTGCAGTACAGTGGCATGATCTTGGCTCACTGCAACCTCAGCCTCCCGAGTTCAAAGGATTCTCCTGCCTCAGCCTCCAGAGTAGCTGGGATTACAGGAAACTGCTACCACACCTGGTTAATTTTTGTATTTTTAGTAAACAGAGTTTCACCATATTGGCCAGGCTGGTCTCAAACTTCTGACATCAAGTGATCTGCCTGCCTCAGCCTCCCAAAGTGCTAGGATTAGAGGTGTGAGTCACCACGCCCAGCCTGGGAAATGTTCTTTCTCTGAATCAGGTAGCGACTCCAGCATTAGAAGTCCTTGGTATTGTAGATACCATAAAGCCAAGAAAATCTCCTAAGTTTATTTTAGCCCTAAGTGATTTCTGTTTCATTAACACTACTTTAAGGTACAGGTATACCTCAGAGATATTGTGGGTTTGATTCCAGACCACAGCAATAAAGCAAATATCACTGGCAAATATCACAATAAAGCAAGTCACATAAATTTTTTGGTTTCCCAGTGCATATAAAAATTATGTTTATATTATACTGTAATCTCTTAAGTGTTTAATAGCATTATGTCTCCAGAAACCAATATATATACCTTAATTTAAAAATACTTTATTGGCCAGGTGCAGTGGCTCATGCCTGTAATCCTAACACTTAGGAAGGCTGAGGAGGGAGGATTGCTTGAGATTAGGAGTTTGAGACCAGACTGGGCAACAGAGTGAGACACCATCTCTACAAAAAATAAACAAAATTACCTGGATGTGGCAGCATATGCCTGTAGTCCCAGCTACTTAAGAGGCTGACGTGGGACAATCACTTGAGCCTGGAAGGTCAAGGCTGCAGTGAGCTGAGATCATGCCACTGTACTCCAGCCTTGGTGACAGAGCTAGATCTCGTCTCAAAAAAAAAAAACAAAACTTTATTGCTAAAAAATGCTAAGGCTTCAGCAAGTCCTCATCTTTTTGCTGGTGGACATTCTTGCCTTGATCTTGATGGTTGCTGACTGATCAGCCTGATGGCTGCTGAAGGCTGGAGTGGCTGTGGTTAACATGTTAAAATAAGACCACAGTGAAGTTTACTGCATCAATTGGCTTTTCCTTTCACTAAAATTTCTCTGTAGCATGTGATGCTGTTTGATGGTATTTTACCCGCAGTAAAATGTCTTTCAATATTGGAAACAATATTCTCAAACCCTGATGCTGCTTTATCAATTCAGTTTATGTAATATTCTAAATCTTGTGTTGTCATTTCAACGTCCATAGCATCATCACCAGGAGTAGATTCCATATCAAGAAACTTCTTTCTCTCCTCATCCATTTTAGTTGTTGGGGTTTTTGTTTGTTTGTTTTGGAGACAGCGTCTTGCTCTGTCACCCAGTCTGGAATGCCCTGGGGTGATGTAGGCTCACTGCAACATCTGCCTCCTGGGTTCAAGTGATTCTCATGCCTCAGCCTCCCAAGTAGCTGGAATTACAGGTGTGTGCCACTGCTCCTGGCTAGTTTTTGTATTTTTATCAGAGATGGGTTTCACTATGTTGGCCAGGTTGGTCTTGAACTCCTGGCCTCAAGTGATCCGCCAGCTGCAGCCTCCCAAAGTGCTGGGATTACAGGCATGAGCCACCATGCTGGGCTCCATTCAAGTTTTATCACGAGATTTCAGCAATTCAGTCACATCTTCAGGTTCCACTTCTAATTTTAGTTTTCTTGCTATTTCCACCACATCTGCAGTGACTTCCTCCACTAAAGTCTTAACGTCACCCATGAGGGTTGGAATCAACTTCTTCCAAACTCCTGTTAATGTTGATACTTTGACTTCCCCCCAAGAATCATGAATGTTCTCAAAGGCATCTAGAATGGCAAATCCTCTCCACGAGGTTTCCAATTTACTTTTTCCAGATCCTTCAAAGGAATCATTATCTATGGCAGCTATAGCCTTACAAAATGTATTTCTTAAATAATAAGATGTGAAAGTCAAAATTACTCCTTGATCCATGGGCTGCAGAATGGATGTTGTGTTAGCAGGCATGAAAACAACATTAACCTCCTTGTACATCTCCATCAGAGCTCTTGGGTGACAAGGTGCATTGTCAACGGGCAGGAATATTTTGAAAGGAATATTTTTTTCTGAGCCCAGTAGGTATCAACAGCGGGCTTCAGATATTCAGTAAACCAGGCTGTAAATAGATGTGCTGTCGTCCAGGCTTTGTTGTTGCATTTATAGAGCACAGACAAAGTAAACTGAGTATAATTCCTAAAGGCCGCTGGATTTTCTGAATGGTAAATAAGCATTGGCTTCAACTTAAGGTCATCAGTTGCATTCGCCCCTAACAAGAGCATCAACCTGTTCCTTGAAGCCAGGCATGGACTTCTCTCTAGCTATGAAAGTCCTAGATGGCCTCTTCTTCCAACATAATGCTGTTTCATCAATACTGAAAATCTGTTTAGTGTAGCCACCTTCATCCTTTTTCTAAAATTTTGTAGAGACAGAGTCTTACTATATTGCCCAGGCTGGTTTCAAACTCCTGGGTTCAAGCAATCCTCCCAGCTCGGTCTCCCAAAGTGCTGGAATTACAGGCATGAGCCACCGCCGTGGCCAGCCTACCTTCATCCTTGATCTTAGCTAGATACCAGTCTCCTGGATAACTTGCTGCAGCTTCTACATCAGCACTTGCTGCTTTACCTTGAACTTTTATGTTATGGAGGGAGCTTCTTTCCTTCAACCTCATGAACCAACCTCTGCTAGATTCCAACTTTTCTTCTGTAGCTCATCAGCTCTCTCACCCTTCACAGAATAGAGGAAGAGTTACAGCCTTTCTTTGGCTTAGCCTTTGGCTTAAGGAAATGTTGTGGCTGGTTTGATCTTCTATCCAGACCACTAAAACTTTCTTCATATCAGCAATAAAGCTGTGTTGCTTTCATGTCATTCATGTGTTCACTGTAGTAGCACTTTTATTTTCCTTCAAGAACTTATCCTTTGCATTCACAACTTGGCCAACTGGCAGAAGAGGCCTAGCTATTGACCTGTCTCAGCTTTCAACATGTCTTCTTCCCTAAATTTAATCATTTCTAGCTTTATGTTTAAAATACAAGATGTGAGACTCTTTCTTTTACTTGAACACTTAAAGGCCATTGTTGGGTTATTAATTGGCCTAATTTCAATACTATTGTGTCTCAGTACATAGGGAAACCCAAGGAAAGGAAGAGAGATGTGGGGACAGCCAGTTGATGAAGCAGCTGGAACACACATTTATCAGTTCAGTTATCTGTCTTATGTGGTTGTGGTTCATGGCACCCCAAACATCAAAGATCAGTGATCGCAGGTCACCATAACAGATACAGTAGTGGCTGGGCATGATGGTTCATGCCTGTAATCCCAGCACTTTGGGAGGCTGAGGCAGGCAGATTGCCTGAGCTCAGGAGTTAGAGACCAGCCTTGGCATCAAGGTGAAATCCCGTCTTTACAAGAAATACAAAAATTAACCTGACATGTTGGCACACACCTGTGGTGCCAGCTACTCAGGAGGCTGAGATCAGAAGACTGCTTCAGTCTGGGAGACCAAGGCCGCAGTGAGCCATGATCACACCACTGCATTCCAGCCTGGGTGACAGAGTAAGGCCCTGTCTCAAAAAAAAAAAAGAAAGAAAGAAAAAAAAGAAAAAAAGACATAATAGTAATGAAAAGATTTGAAGTATTGCGAAAATTACTAAAATGTGACAGAGACATGAAGTGAACACGCACTGTTGGAAACATGGCACCAATGGACTCACTTAATGCAGGGTTGCTACAAACCTTTAATTTGTAAAAAAAAAAAAAAAAAAAAAAGCGATACTTAAAGTCATAATGAGCAAAGTAAGCCAGTACCAAACGGCCACAGCTCCTGGAGTGGGGTGGGGCTAGATGCCAGGGATACAGTCAACCAAAGTTTAGGAATTGCAACATAATGTTTAGGTAGTGATATAGTTGGGATGTTTGTCCCCTCCGAATCTCATGTTGAAATGTGATCCCCAGTGTTGGAGGTGGGGCCTAATGGGAGGAGTTTAAGTCATGGTGGCAGATCCTTCATGAGTGGCTTGGTGCCTTCCCATGGCAATGAGTTAGTTCTTCCTTTATGAGTTCACAGAAGAGCTGGTTGTTTAAGGAGCCAGCATCTCTCTTGCTCCCTAGCTCACCATGTGACACACCTGTTCCCCCTTTGCCTTACAGCTATGATTAAGAGCTTCCTAAGCCTTAACAAGAAGACCAGCAGATGCTGGTGTCATGCTTGTACAGCCTGCAGAACCATGAGCCAAATAAACCTCTTTTCGTTGTAGATTACCAGGTCTCGAGTATTCATTCATAGCAATGCAAATGGACTAACAGAGGCAGTGAGCTAAATTCTCCCTTCAAATCTACAGTGGTTGAGGAGGCGGCATGAGAAATGGGATAATATTTAGGAAAGGTTAACTAAATTCTGACAACTCTCCAAATTGTTCTGGTCACATATATGTGCTCCACCCATAACTTAGTGTAACTCACATTTGGGCTGCTGCAGTAGCCTAAAATCACAAACTGTGATGCCCAAAAGCCTATCCTACCAAATATTATGACATGTTTCCTGGCCCTGCCCAGCTCTTTGCCTACACAGGCCAGCACCTCCATTTGGAGCTACAGTTCTGAAGCACTGCCTGTTTATATAGGCAGAATGCCTATAAAGGAGATTCTTTAATCTGGTTCCTAAAGGGCAAAGCATTGGGAGGTATTTGTGGTAGCAACCCCCAGCCGACTGCAATTGGAGATTCAAGGGCAGGGGTGCATTTTAGTTTCGTGGAAACAACATACACTTTTAAGTCCAGAAAGTATAGGATTGAATACCATTTCTGCTCCTTAGTAGCTATTTGAGAGATCTTGAACAATTTACTTTACATTTCTGAGTCTTAACCTCTCTATCTATAAAATGGAAAACAAAGAAAAAAAAAAAACTTTCTCTAAATCCCCAATTCCTTATCTAGAAATTTCTCAGTCAAAAAAAAAGAATGGGTTGGGCACGGTGGCTTACGCCCATAATCCCAACACTTTGGGAGGCTGAAGCAGGTGGATCATTTGAGGTTGAGAGTTCAAGACCAGCCTGGACAATATGGTGAAACCCCATTTCTACTAAAAATACAAAAATTAGCTGGGTGTGGGGTGTGGTGGCGGGCACCTGTAATCCCAGCTACTTGGAGGCTGAGGCAGGAGAATCACTTGAACACAGGAGGCGGAGGTTGCAGTGAGCCGAGATTATGCCATTGCACTTCAGCCTGGGTGACAGAGCAAGACTCCGTCTCAAAAAACAATAAATAATAATAAGAATTTATCCTGTCCTTCCTGCATGAACAATATTTTAGGGTAGCTAGATAGTCCAAACTGATGAGAAAAAAAATTTTTAATAGAAAAAATCCAACTAATAAATGTGGAAGTGATGATAGAATTAGAAAATCACAATTTTGCAGCACCTAAAAATATGATTGTTTTAGGTAAGATTATGAATAAATGAAACCCTCCTGAAAAATCAATTAGGAACTTCACAACATCAGACAAAGGCAGCTGCTGTTTGTATCACCAGAAGTGAGACACTCAGGCACTGCAGCCTCCCGGTGTGATGTAGTATGAAACACACAGCCCACCTTTTAAGAATTCCTGCCAAAAAATTAAACTTCAAACTCATCAGGCCTCTGGAGCTAACAGAGTTTACAGGAAATGTGAGGGATAAAGACACAAATTAAATGACACCATAAGGAAGCAAACAGATCCAGAATGTAGAAATTCTATAGGATAACTGACCCAGATTCTGCAACAAGTAAATGGCAAGGGAAAAACTGGGGATTGAGGGGGACAGGGAGACTGGTCTTGATCAAACAGACTCAGAGATACAACAATCAGTATGATGTATGAGCCATGTTAGATCTAGATTCGAACAGGCCCTATAAAGAGATATTTGCCTGGTTTATACACTGGGTGTTAGACGGTATCATCAAATTATCATTTTGTTGGTTGTGATGGTGGAATTACAAAGAAAATATTTGAATTGCTTAGAGATGTATATTAATTATGAAGGAGTGAAATAACACGATCTTTGGAATTTGCTTTAAAATTGTTTACTAAAAACAAAAGGAAAATGAAGGAGATGCAAGAGAGAAAAATAACAGAAAGTAAAGGAAAAAAAAGAAAAAGAAACTGCCTCATAAGATGGATAGAGATTGGATAAATTAAGAAAACCATGTAGCCCAATGTCTGGTACAGAGAATAACTCAATAAATAGCTCCCTTTCCTTTTTGCAAGCCTAAGCCACTGTTTTGAATTCTGAGTTCTGGGGATACCCTCCTAGGCTGGCATGTTCCTACTTACTAGAAATGCTCCTATAGTTTAACAATTCCTCTTCCATTATGTCATCTTCATAAATTCATCATGAAAGAAATCAAGCTTGAGTTTTGTTCTCTAATGAAGCAAGAAAATGAAATATTACATTATTCTTGTTACAATGAAGAGACAACCAAGGCCAAAATAATATTTAGCAATAAAGACAGTACAATACCCTCTTCATACTCAAAGAAATAACGTTTGTGTTTCCAATGACTGCAACCCAAGGGCCTATGGTAAGTAGGTATTTGTAATTTTGTTGGAAAACAATTTGGACAGCCTGTGTTTCAAAAAAAGTCTCATATTTAGTCAGAGAATTACTTACTACCAAGCTATTTTATTTGTTATATGAATTATATATTCAAAAGGGCTAATTTTGATTTTATGTTATGGTTTTCTCAATTAATCTGCATAAAAATCATCCCCTGTAACTTCAAATGTCCACATCAAGTGAATCACACAGGCCTCTTAAAGAAGATAATAATTATGAATACTTCAAGCTCAAGCCTGTGGAAAACTGTCTCATCAGTTTTCAAGTAAGTGGCATTATCGTTTAAAGCAACAGTTCTGTTCAGATTTGCTGTAAAGCCACTGCTCACTGTAGCTCTCTAAGCTGTTTGTTCCACTTCCCTCTACAGTGGAACCAAACTTGTAGCCTTGTGAAAGAGTCCCAGGAAAGCCAAACTCCTGAATTAACCCCTGCTTCATATTTGTGCCCTCCCTCTCCTGGAATTCATTTCTCCCATTCTTGTGTTAGAATATTCTACAGCTTCTGTTTGTTTTTATTGATAGCATCAAATCTAATAGACTTGTATTAAATAGTTAATCTTGAGCTTTTGTTTTCCATTCTGAGTTTCAAAATCCCAGAAGGCAGTGCCTTCTAGTTACTCAATAAAGGTTTATCAAATTGAATGAACTGACTTTGCTTCCTAAGCACGTTGCTGATGTTGGCGCTGCAAACCTGGAGTATCAGTGTCCATTCTAAACTAACAAATGGGAGTAAGGAGTCACTCTGCTAACAAAACGAGAAGAGAGTTCAACACCAGCGAGAACATACTGTATTTCTAGTGAGGAACCATGGGATCAATTTTCCACAGTCATGTTAACATTTTATGCTCTGTCCTTAGAGTAGTGGTCATATCCACAGCAGTCAAACCACATGTACCTGTGGGATATCCGCACTGATCAGCTTTGTTAGACAGGGCAGATATCTGAACCACCTGTTCAGAAAGAATATCATGCCATCATATAGTTTTGAAACAGGCAAAACAAAACTGCAGCTTCCTAAATCACTCTTTATTAAAAGATCAATTTTTTAGGTACCCCCCACCCCCATTTTAAGAAGCTTTTCTCACCACTGTTGTTAGTGGTTCTGCTCTTTCCAATTTATCTGGTCATATTCTAAAAGGGTTGATTTAAGGAAATACCGAAATGCTTTTTAACAATATATATTTTTTAACCTTCACGTTTGGCTGACCTTATTAGCTAAAAAATAATTTTTAGTCATTCCTATACATGAATATCTAGCACTTTCTTTTCAGGCTTAACTTTAGAGACTTCTGTGAGTTTGGTTATATTCCTCTTTGCAGGAGAATTGATGTAATTAGATGTTTCTCAGTGCAATGAGAAGTTTAAGCTTCATGTTCGTAACACAAATGTCTTTTCTAAGCCTATAACAGATATAATTGTGGCTAAATGTAGTATTTTATTAAGAATATACAACAGTAAAAGTAGTACATTAATTCAGGACTGAAGAATCTGCTTAATTAAATCTATCTGTCTACAGTGGTATTTAATATCATTATTTTCCCTTCTGTCTTTCTTTCTTTCAGGAGCAATTTAGGACTACTGATATAAATGGACTTGAAATTGAATTGTTAAACAGAACTGCATTTCAGCAGCTCAAGGAATATAACTCATTCATTTTCTTATATTTCTGATGCCAGCCAAAATGCAGAACTTAGAAAAAAGACCTCAAGAGTCTTTTGTTCCCTTTCCTCTAGGAAAAGTTAAATTCTCTTTTCTGTGACCTACTGCATAAAGGCATGGTTCATTATTATTCTTAAACCTGGATTCAAATGATACTCAAAAAAGTATCAAACCTTTCCCTAAGCACAAACCAATCAAAAAGAACATTTTCCAACCCATATCACCTGAGACTCAAATCAAGTAAAAAAAAAAACCCACAAAACCTAAAAATTAAACTGGGTGCTAGACTTAGAAGCTTACAAGCATCCTCTAGTTTTAGTATAGCTGTTAATACAGCCAAGTTTTTTTTATTTAGTTGATTTTTTACTTACATATTTTTTAATGAGAAGAAGGTAAAATTCTTTACCAGAAGTCATAAAAATTTCAGATGATAAAACAGATAGCCCTAAAAGTTTTTGCCTAAACTCATGCACATAAACTAAAACTGGCCGATTAATCTCACTACAGTATGTTTAAAAAGAGTGGCATTTGAAAATACAGTATAGCAGTGTGATGCTGCACTGCCTCTAATTAAGTGCAGACTAGGAAAAATTATTCTTAGTTTAGTCTATGAAAGGGGGGTGGTGGAAATTTCTCTCTTTGCAATTCAAAATTATTTTAAAGATAGAACATTTCTTTTCCAATGTCTTCATTAAACAGAGCTGTTAAGAATTGTCTCCCAACCATCCCCAAAGAGTACAAAGCTAACCAGTATTCGTCCCATATGCTCTGCTTTGAAGTGTGAAGCTGTGACCATCCCACTAGACTCTTACACCACCATCAAAGCCGTCTCATTACGCCCAGTGCTGAGAGTTAAAGCGCGGGGCCCTAACTGCTCCAACACAAACACTGCATTAACAAAGCGACCGCAGTATTCCTCCCCCACATGGCTAGAACCTGAAGAAATTTTTACCATATGTACACATGCACGAGATACAAAAATTTATTGTGCTAGAACATCATTGAGAAGCACATTAAACATGCTGACTAGAACTGGATGTTATTCTAAGGGACTGAAAAAAATAAAATGCAGCTGATCTTTATGATGAAAGAGCAGAAACATCAGGCTGAAAAATGAGATAAAGTGCAATTCCTAAATTGCATTTCGACTGACACGTTCTGTTGCCTGTTTTTTCTTGAGGTAGCAGAAAACAATTTAAGGGAAGAAACGAAACTCTACTGCACATCACTGGGTGCTACTGTTTACTCCATCATGTTTCACTTCAAAAGGACAAACTTAAAAACCACGATAGGCTGATAACAACATCTACGCTTCCAAATGAACAGGCCTTGCTAAGAAAAAGTAATTTCACTTGCATCTCTGAGTTGTCAGTTTATTATTGGCATGATGGTAAAAAATAAAATGCAAAGGAAAAAACTTACCTATTATGGAAATGAGGTCAGGATAAGCACTTAATTGATTTTCATGTTAAATTAATCTAGAAAAAAATTTTTTAAATGTTTTAACCTAACAATTCCACTCCTTTATATTTGCTCTAGGAAAAGCCTTACATCTGTGACAACAGAGACTATTCAAGAATGTTCATCATTGCATTATTTGATCTAGGAAAAACAAGAAACAATCTGAATGTCCACAAACAGGAGAATGGACAAAATGTGTTATATTCATACTATGTTAATTATAAAGCAGGTAGAATGAAATAGAACTATATGTAATACCATGGATATATTTCTAAGCTATCTTGCTGAATGAAAAAATTATAGTATGAGAGCATTTCTAATACAAACATATCCAAGCAATACTATATTGGATGTATTGCTTTATACACGTATGTAAGTAAAGCATGTAGAAAATTCTGGATTTGGGGCATGCTATACTCTTACCATAATTTGGCAGCGGGGCATTCAGAGAACCAGGAATGAGAGTAGTGATCAGAGGTGAATTTTAACCTTAACTGTATACTCAAAATTTTGAAACAGAGAATTAATTTTAAAAAATCAGCAAGGTCTAATAAATAAATGGTTGTGAGCATTCTTTGTTCTATTACTGTCTTGATAGAAAAAACTACAAGTGAGTTCCTTAATGTGTCTAGGTCTGCTTTCCAGCTATGGAATGAAAAAATTGGACCTATCTACTCTCCTCCCTATAAACAGAAAAACAAGGTGCCCTCAAACTCTTAAAATACCATACAATTTCATGGAGATACAGATATAAGTATTCATGAAAGTATATAGTATATCAGGAGTTTGGGGCATATTTTACATATATATTTCATAACCAATAATCCAAGAAGGTTATTATTTCCTTGCATATAACATATAGTTTCATAGAGATATGTATACAGAAGCTTATTATTCCTTTGTAGGGCATATGCTGATATATTTACCACTTTGTGCAGATGTGATATTACTCATTTAAAGGATTATACTTTCCTGAGTGGCCTAACATATTTAACTTACACTGTACTCCGTAACTCATTTTACTGTGTCTTGTGGTGCTCTCTAATGGCTTCACGCACAGATTTCATGGCCTCAGTTTTGTTGGGGAAAGTACTTTGTTATACTTCTCTAAAAGTCACAATAGCATTTACTATAGGAAATGGAAACATAACAGGCACTCCAAGACTGTCTGGATGTTCACAAACACCTCTCCATTTATTTTCATAATATTTCTCTGAAATAGGTACTGAATATCATTTTGCAAATGAAGAACTGATAAAGGAGAAGCTGTTTGCTATAGAACTTAAATTTCAGAGCTGAAAGCACTTCAGACATCTCTTGCTCAAGTGATTTTCTAACATCTTGCTGTGCAATCCCTTTTCTTAGAAGGTACCTTATTTGGAATCTTCATACATAAAACAGAAAAGGGGGATCCACTCTCTTTATGGTGAAAGGGACTCTCCTGGGCTCCAACTGCTCAATATCCCCTCCACAAGGCAATGGGGAAACACTAAAAATAATGACAGCCGGTAGGAGGCAGAGGACCTGGTACTTTACACAGTCATCAATTATCATAACCATCCTGATACGATGATATTATTCTCCCATTTTACAGATATAAAAACTCTCAGAGACTGAAAAAGAAGAGATTAAAAAATTTCTCAAGCCAGTTGGCAAACAAATAGCAGATGTGGGATTTGAACTCAGATTGTTCAGCTCCCCAATTTTTTTGTTTGTTTGTTTTAAAGACAGGGTCTTGCTCTGTTTCCCAGGCTGGAGTCCAGTGGCACCATTACAGCTCACTGCAGCCTTGCCTCCCAGGCTCAAGCGATCCTCCCACCTCAGCCTCCCAAGTAGCTGAGATTAAAGATACACACCACCACACCCAGCTAATTTTTTTTTTTTTTTTTTTGTAAAAATGAAGTCTCACAGTGTTGCCCAAGCTGGTCTGGAACTCCTGAGCTCAAGTAATCCACCTGCCTCAACCTCCCAAAGTGCTGGGATTACAGGTGTGAGCCAGTGTGTCCAGTTTCAAACTCTTATCCTGCCCACTTCCCATCTTGCTTCCCTGTCTAACCACAGTGGAATGTGATGTTATTGGTTAGTTCATGCTGATCAGAGACTGACAGGCAGACCTACACATATACATCCTGAGTAGGGGGAATTGGTATTGGCCTTTCACTTCCATATACTGCTCCCTGCTTGTTAAGGACCTCTCACTATCTTTCAGAGAGGCTACAGAGATGCTAAAGGTTCCCCAAAGAGTAATGCAGATGGGTCATGGCAAAGCCTTGGGAATGGCCAGGAATCCTTCTGTTGGATAACATATCAGCAATGTATAAATAGCCTTCAGCATTAAGCCTACTCCCCACAGCAACAAACAGTTAACTTGGCTCTTGCACCTATTTGGTGCTCCTCAAAAGGGAAAACAAATGCATTGCATGAGTTACTTTGCTTTCCTTGTGTGTGTTCAGCTCTCAAGCCTCTTCTTGGCTGCTGGCCACAGACAACGCACAATAATCTCTCAGTGGTCTCAAAGCTGCTACTACCTCTCACCATTTGTCCCCTAAAGGAGTCAAGTCCTGCCCTCCCCCTTTTCATATCCCCACCTTTCAGATAACGACCTTTTCCACACACCCTTCTCAACCTCTTTCAACTATGTTTTGGAGAAAAATGCTTCCCACCCATTACTGATGTTTTCTTCCTCATGGAGAGAGCTCTGCTCATCTTGCTGTCTGTTACAGGCTGAACTGTGTTCTCTAAAAGTACATATGTTGAAGTCCTGGCTCCAGGTACCTCAGAATATGACCTTATTCTGGAATGGGGTCATTGCAGATGTAATGAGTTAAGATGAGGTCATACTACAGTAGTTGGGTCCCTAATCCAATATGACTGGGGTCCTCATAAAAAAGGGAAATTGGGACACAGACAATACACAGAAAGAATGCCACGTGACCATGAAGAAGGTCAAGTGCAAGCCAAGATGGGACAAGTTCTCCCTCACACCCCTCAGAAGGAACCAGCCCTGCTGCCACCCTGATCGCGGACTTCTAGCCTCCAGGATTGTGAGACAATAAATCTCTATGGTTTAAGCCACCCAGACTGTGGTACTTTGTTACTGCAGCCCTAGTAAACTAAAACACCAGCCTCCCTCCCTCCTAACTTTCATTCTCTGATGGGGAGTTTGGGAGAGAAACTGGATGTGCACAGACCCACCCTGCCTCCCTCTTCCTTCTTAGGAACTGGTTGTCAGCAGGAAACACACATTCCAGGCTACTCCTCCTCACCACAAAGCTGTCCAGCCTCAGGCCTTGGCTGCCCGGTACTGCCTGTGACTGGCTGGGTTAGTCTAATTCTCTAGTGGGGCAGGCCCAGCTGCCAATACTAGTTTTATCAGTAATAAAGTTACTGTAGCATTGCCATTTCTCACCTGCCTTTCTCTTCTGTGGGACTGGTTCCAAATGTGGGAAAGGAAGACGTGTACTATTTGTCATGCTCTCCTCTTAAACCCACCCCAATACTCTTATTTCCCTGGGGGGAGGGAGTGAAGTGACTTTCTTTCTCTACTCTTTCTAATTTCGTTGCTATGCTACAAACCAAAGCCTCTGGTTTTGATTGTCAAAAATTCTGGCTGTGTGGTGGCTCAGGCCTATAATCCCAGAGCTTTAGGAAGCCAAGGCAGGAGGATCACTTGAGGCCAGGAGCTCCAGACCAGCCTGGGCAACATAGCAAGACCCTGTCTCTACAAAAAAAAAATTTAAAGATTAGCTGGACATGGTGATACATGCCTGTAGTCCTAGCTATTCAGGAGTCTGAAGCAGGAGAATCGCTTGAGCCCAGGAGGTCAAGGCTGTGGTGAGCTAGGATTGCACCACTGCACTCCAGCCTGGGCAACAGGCAAGTTCCTGTCTCTAAAATAAATAAATAAATAAATAGAACATGAACACTGTTACTTCTGCACTCTCACTATAACAATCCTATAATCCCCTCAAGGTAGGTAAGTCAGACAGTCCCACAGAGGCTATGGGGAAAAGAAAAGCACAACAATTAATATCTCAAAATATTATCTTACTACATATTTTTAGGTAATTAAAATTGGAGAATGAATTATTCAACTTATGTAATTTTAATAGTCACATAATAACGATAATTAATTATGCTATAATTATTATAATATCATAATACTACAGCCATACATTGCTGTCATTATTTTTGCAGGCTGTGAGTCTCCTGAGAAGCACACTCTTACTCTACCAATAGAGAACAGGTGGATGGGCTGGTGGGTGCATGACGGTGTGGAGAGACTTGCACTTAATCTACAAGCCCATCAACGTCACTAACATCATTATATCATTGCTTCAGAGTTTTCTAATCCTAGTGGCCTTGACACTGGAAACCACTATAAAAACTAAGAAGGAAAGATAAAAGGAAAAGGGATTCAGGAAAAACATCTCCACAGTAATGGGGCCTGGGCTTAAAAATACCAGAGCCTAGTATTCAGTCACCAGTAATAAACCCCTACTAGATCCACAATCTCTAAAACACCATCAGCAATCATACAAAATATCAATATCTGAGTGTTGTAGATATCTACTGAAAATCAGAAAACCTAAAATCTCTCCACTTTGAGGCCCCCCAGGGCTCCCTTTGTTAGTAAGGGGTGAATGTTTGATGTCTCCCACAATGACTCCTGGTTTAACACTGAGTGTCCTAAGAGATCTTTTACCTAGGTGAAGTGGTTGGCTGGGGAGGGGGCTCCTAATTTTTAACTGTAAATCTCACCTGTGACTTCTAGATTGGGAAACAATTACTAGAAGTATATAGTCAGGCAGCATGGATTTCATGTACCCCACCTATTTGTTCCAATTAGGAGATTCTTATAAGACATTTATTCTTGTTGATATTTCTTTTTCTGTTTGTTTGTTTTGTGTTTGAGACAGGGTCTCGCTCTGCTGCCCAGGCTGGAGTACAAGTAGTACATCATGGCTTACTGCAACCTCAGCCTGCTGGGCTCAAGGGATCTCCCATCTCAGCTTCCCAAGTAACTAAAACTACAGCATGCACTACCACACCCAGCTAATGTTTTTTATTTTTATTCTTTGTAGAGATGAGGTCTCCCTATATTGCCCAGGCTGGTCTTGAACTCCTGGGCTCAAGCAATCCTCCCACCTTGACCTCCCAAAGTGCTGGGATTATAGGCATGAGCCACCACTCTAGCCACTTGTCAATATTTCAATAAACCCTATTGCTTTTATATCAAGAGTGAGACGGGGGCCAGCCATGGTAGGCAGATCCCTTGAGCCCAGGAGTTTGAAACCAGCCTAGGCAACACAGGGAGACCCCATCCTACAAAAAATACAAAAATTAACCAGACGTGGTGGTACATGCCTATAGTCCCAGCTATTTGGGAGGCTGAGGTGGCAGGATCACTTGAGTCTGGAAGGTCAAGGCTACAGTGAGCCCCAATCGTGCCACTGCACTCAGCCTGGGCAACAAAGCAAATCCTGTTTCAAAAAAAAAAAAAAAAAAAAGGAGGAGTGATACAGGGAAGGAGTAAAAGTCAATACCAGGGTATGTTATCAAGCTGTGAGCAACTGGGACTCAATCCTGCTGAGATGAGCCTCAGAATTGTCCATCTCAAGGACAAAAGAGGCAAGCATTTATCCACCAGCTCTGGTTTCTGACAAGTCAAGTGTTGCCCGATGGGGTTAACTTGCTTGTTCACTCACACTGCAGATTGTAGCAGAGCCACAGTAAGAGAAAAGAGTGCAGATTTTCCAAGTATGGCTGGGTTCATCCACAACTGCTGGTCATGGAAGATTAAGTTTGTTTATCCCAGTTCTCCCATTTGGCCTTTCCTTCTTCATTAGTACCTCTGTTTTACAGTGGTTGGTAGACTCCTCTTGCATTTATTCAGCCTGAGGCAATATGCATTTATGAGCAACCCGGTAACTCTCCTTCATAGTTAAAAGGTACTAAAGTCACTGGAAATCAATCTTAATATTTTAAGTACTTTCCCAATGCACAATCCCTTGTTTTCTCAGATTTTTCTATTGTGGCAGTACTCCTGTAATTCTCCAACTAAATGCTATGCCCTAAATACGTTGACACACATTTGTAAAATCAACTATTGTTTTTATGTTATGGCAATGAGGGTAGTGTTGATGGTGGTAAGAACTTTATCAGAACCCAGCATCTAAACTGACTGATCTCAACCAAATCCAACACTGTTTTATGAGACAATCTCCATAGCAACTGGAGAATCAGAGTAGAAATTCTTAAAGTGAAAAGTTGTTCCTGATTTGCCAGATCAGCCCATGTTTTGACAATCTGTAATAAGGTAATCAAAGGGTCTCAAGACTACCATGAGAGTGTTGACGCTGTGTGAATGTGTCATGGCACACATCCTCCAAGTCATAAGAATAATTGAAAAAAAAACTACAAGGCTGATCATTCTGATCAAAGTCCTTAATGTTTTATATATTTTTTAAAAATCAAAAAAATAAGAATCAATCATGCCAGAGCTATTTCTTTATTCATGTAACTTACATGGCTAGCATTTATCTTTCCAGTTCTCTAAATACTGACCTTAGTTGATATGGCATTGTACAAATATTCATTTGATCAATGACATGAAACAAAAAGCAAGTTTCCATATCATTTATAAAATTCATTAACTAGGGTCTAGACTCTTAAAGCTGAATATTATGAGCCTACATGTTAGGTAAGCCTATTTTCACTGTCAAGGCATTGGGAGAATTTGCCTAAGAACCTTCAGCGCTGACCCCTCCCCTCTATCATCACTCAATCCTTCTCATGGAAGTTTGTGTGTAAACAGAAACTTTCACATGTTACAGAGACACTGGGTCCAGCATGTGAAAACACAGAGTGAGGAAGACGTAGAACGCATACAAGAAGCATCAAGGTCCACAATATGCTGCAGAGAAATTGTCTATAGAAACTTGATAGAAGTCCAGAAAATCAGACTAAATATCTTCAATACTGAGTAGAAGTCAGACAAAAGAAGAATGCTCCTGAAAATTTACCAATGATTCCAAGTGAGGTGAATGCATTGTTCCTGAAAGATCCAAGATGATTTAAAATCGCCAAGAGAAGTACGGACTTCCAGGAAAACACGAAAATGTGGATGCATATGTTTACTTTCATTTCTTCCAAAAACCCCAAGGAAAAAAATGGTAAAGAAATTTTTTTCCCAAGCATCAACTCAAACAAACAGAAATAAAGAGGAGGCAATTGCAGTGGAAGCTGCAGGGAAAACGTGTGAGGGGGAGGTGATTCGGCAGACCCAAGGCAGCAAGTGGAGCAGCAGAGAAGTGCCTGATGCATCCCACAGACACCTGATAGTGGGCAGAACTGGCAGCCCCACTTTGGGAGGGAAGGCAAAGGGGAAGCTCAAAACCGGAAGATGGGTGGGAAGTAAGCTTCAGCAGCGGCCAAAGCCCATCCCTGATCCACACAGGCACCTGCCCTGCCACACCCTGGCAGGATATGCAAGAGGTAAAACACAAGGTGGCTGGGCGCGGTGGCTCAAGCCTGTAATCCCAGCACTTTGGGAGGCCGAGACGGGCAGATCACTAGGTCAGGAGTTCGAGACCATCCTGGCTAACACGGTGAAACCCCGTCTCTACTAAAAAAATACAAAAACCTAGCCGGGCGAGGTGGCGGGCGCCTGTAGTCCCAGCTACTCGGGAGGCTGAGGCAGGAGAATGGTGTGAACCCGGGAGGCGGAGCTTGCAGTGAGCTGAGATCCGGCCACTGCACTCCAGCCTGGGTGACAGAGCGAGACTCTGTCTCAAAAAAAAGAAACTCTCAAAATCAAAATGGAACACAAGGTGTCTGGGCTGGGGAATATGGACACAGCTGAGGGCTGGGATGAGTAACAAAAAGAGAGGAATTAAAAGAACGTTTATATTGACAATCTAAACGTTGAGATTTTTTTCAGCCCTTTTGTGCAACTTAGCTTCTAAAACACTGGCAGTGGTGTCTCCGCTCCAGGCTGGATACTGGAAGATCCTTCTCTGGGGAACATGAACAGCTCAAGAGGAAAGACAAAAAAAATACTGAAGTATGAGTTCCCCAAAGAAACGACCCAGCCATGTCAGCCTACAGCTGACAAACCCCATGTGCATACTCGGAATGTCCATTCAGCCTTCTAGTATCCACTCAGAATAAACAGCCAACCAGGCATCATCAAACATCTTAGGAAAGCCTTTAAAAAACAAAACAAAACAAAATTAAAAAAAAAAAAAACAAAAAAAGCAACAGGGTGAAGGGGGTAAGGTAAGGGGAGACTATGCAGGAAGAAGAAACCACAATGATCCATTAATGATACGTTCATGAAAAAAACCAGGATGTTCTCTTGAAAAGTAAAATAAAAGGAGCATTTACAGAGTAAATGAAAGCACTTGGAAATTAACATGGAAGCCATAAAAAGCTTATGGAAGGCTAGGATAGAAAGTAGAGGAAATTTGCCAGAAAGTGTTATAAAAATTAAGTGATGGAAAATAAGAAAGAAAGTAAATGTAGAGGACCATTAAAAGAGTTCTAATCTCCAAATAATGAGGCTTTTAGAAAGAACTGAGAAAATGGGAGAAATCATCAATGGAATATTTTAAAAGAATTGTCCAGCACTGATGGACAATAGTTTCAAAGAATAAAAGGACTCACCAAGTATCCAGCATAATGGATGGAAACAAACCCAAACAAAAGCACTTGAGAGAAATTTCAGAACACTGAGAACCAAGCAAAGACCTCACAAGCCTCCAGAGAGACATGAAAGGTCACATACAAAAAATAAGGAGTCATAATGGTTTCAGAAGTCTCAATAGCAATGTGGAAACAAGAACTCAATGACACAACATCTTTAAATTAAAGTTATTTCTAACCTGGAATTCTATAGCAAGACAAACTAACAATTCAGTGTGAAGGTAGAATAATGGCACTTTCTGACATGCAAAGGGTCAACAATGTACTTTATTTTTTTTCCAGAATGCTACTAAAGGATGTGTTCCACCAAAATGACACCTTAAACTAAGAAAGTAAAAAAAGAGAAAGAGAAGACCTGGGATTCAGGTTGAGGACCAGGGTGTCCAACATGGAGAAAGATGAAAGTCATGATGATGGCTGAGGGAGATCCTATGAAGACAGTTATCCTCAGCACACTGAGGGCAGCTAGTCCTAACTGGAACAGGTCGGAGAAGTCTAGAAGATACTTCTTTAAGAAGATGGAATTGATAGAACCCTCAATGAATGCATGAAGTGTTCTATCTGGATGGATGGAGAGATGTAACTATTGACAGTGAATTTGGAGCTAAGCCAGTGGTAAGTATATAAAACACTAAGCAAACAAATTATCAAAAAGATAATGACCAACTCCAGCAAAAATACAAAGTTATGCAGAAAAGGTCAAATAATAATAATGTTCTAAATGATTCATTGTGAACAATTCATGATTCAAGTGTTTACATAGTTATAATAATGTAACCACTAACTATTGACCCAAATTTTGATATAAATATATTGAGAGTTTGGAAGATTGGGATGTGTGAGTGGTGTGTGTGTGTGTGTGTGTGTGTGTGTGTGTGTGTGTTAGAGATGAGAGGTGGGGTAAGAGGAAGCTAAATTTTCATCTTCCACAGTGAGAAGTCAATAGATAATGCCTAAAACTGAAAGACCAAGACATACCAGTGTAAGTGTGATACTTCGATATCTAGAAGGCAAAAAAGTGGAAAGTACTTGGCTGGCTCTGAGGAGAAGGAAATTGAAGGGTGTGTATGGTGGGAGGTAAAAGGGGTTAGATAGGTACTTAGAATTTTTTGAATAAACCCTGTGCAGTATGTGATTTTTAGCTACAAGCCTGTATCATTTTGATAAAAACAGAAAGAAAGAGAGGGAAGGAAGGAAGAAAAAAGAAAGAGAGAGAAGGAGGAAAGGAAAAAATTTTAGAGACCTGGCTAGGGGCAGTGACTCATGCCTGTAATCCCAGCACTTTGAGAGGCTGAGGTGGGAGGATCACTTGAGCCCAGGAATTCAAGACCCACCTGTGCAACATGACAAGACCCTCTTTCTATGAAAAATACAAAAATGAGCCAGGTGTGGTGGCATGCACCTGTGATCACAGCTACTCAGGAGGCTGAGGTGGGAGGATTGCTTGAACCAGAGAGGCAGAGGTTGCAATGAGCCGAGATCATGCCACTACACTCCAGCCTGGCCAACACAGCGAGATCCTGTCTTCAAAAAAAAAAAAAATTTAGAGACCTAATAGTGATAAAAACGAGACAGAGCCTAATAGATCAATTGTGAGTTTTTACAGAAAATGAAAACCAGCCGGGCACAGTGGCTCACACCTGAAATCCCAGCTACCGGGGAAGCTGAGACAGGAGAATCGCTTGAACTCAGGAGGCGGGGGTTGCAGTGAGCCAAGATCATGTACTGCACTCCAGCCTGGGTGATACAGTGAGACTCCATCTCAGTAAATAAATACATACATACATATATACCAATGTCCAAAATATTGGGAAGAAAACCTATAAGCTTTAAATAAATATAGACTAGATCTACATCTCACCTGAGCTCTAAACTGTATAATCAACCATCCTCTCAATATATTTGTATCAAAATTTGGGTGAATAGTTAGTGGTTACATTATTATACCTATGTAAACATTGTTCACAATGAATCATTTAGAACATTATTATTATTTTACCTCTGCCAACCTTTTACATGCTGTCAAATGACAGCAAATGACAGCAAATGACATGTCAAATGACAGCATGTAAAAAATGTATTCATGCTCTTTCCCCCAAACCTCCTTTCTTCTGTCATTTTAAGTTATAACACTATCACACCACCGCTCTGTCCCTCACCAGCAAGATCCCATGGAATCTGTCCATTCTCTATTCTCTTAGGCCAATATCATCCTTCTAAACTGGTCAGCCTGCTTCCTGTCCATTCTCTATCATGCAAGCAGAGTGCTCTTTCTAAGAACTGAAAGCCAATCATATAATTTTCTTGCTTAAAACACTTCAGTGGTTACCACTGCCTTTAGCACAAGATTTGAACCCTTCAACCAGACATCTAAAACTTCATAATCTGGCCAAGTGCAGTGGCTCATACCTGTAATCCCAGCACTTTGGGAGGCTGAGGCCGGCAGATTGCTTGAGGTCAGGAGTTTGAGACCAGCCTGGCCAACAAGGAAAAACCTCATTTCTAGTAAAAATAATAAAAAAAAAAAATTAGCTGGGTATGGCAGTACACACCTGTAGTCCCAGCTACTCAGGAGGCTGAGGCACGAGAATCACTTGAGTCTGGGAGGCGGAGGTTGCAGTGAGCCGAGATTGCACCACTGCACTCCAGCCTGCGTGACAGAGTGAGACTCCATCTCAAAAAATTAAAAAAATTAAAACTTCATAATTTGGCCTCTGATTACCTCTTGAGCCTCATTTCATAACATTCCCAGGAATGTCTTTCGCATCCCACCCCACCTCTACATTCCATGCAGCCGAACTGAAGTCCTTTGCAGGTGCTCGAGTTCAGGCTGCCCTCACCTCTGGGCCTCTGCATCACTGCTCCTTTTATTCTAAAAGTCCTCAAACTAAAATGATATGCAAAAGTATATGTGAGTGTATGCCTCTATGTATATATACACAATGCAAATGCATAAAAACTTGCAAAAATTGTTGACAGTTATTTATAAATCCTCTGAATACCAACTTTGGACCCACCTTAAGAACCTCTTCCTGAAGATAAAAGCAAACTTACAGCTGATATTAAAAAGTTGTGAAATATGTTATTCAGCATTTTTGCATACAAAGTATACATAAATTGCACATATCAGTATCAACTTTTTTATGTCACTGGGATGCTATTTATTGCCCTTTGTCCAGAGAAAGTTAGCTGATTATTATGTTAAAGCTGGTTTCTCTGGGAAAGCCTTATTCTAGGGAAAAACATCCTTTCACTGTTCTGAGAACAGCCAGATCCTAGAATGTGAATACTTCTGCCTCATAAGAATGCCTGAGCATGCTGTTACAAAAAAAAAAAAAACTTAAAAAAATTTGGATGATATTAAATGAACAGCTGTGTAGAAAAGGGAATGTAAAAATAAAAACTGCATGTTGGAGCATCAAAATAGTAACCATGTACAGTATAGGACTGTTTTTAATCAGATGAAGATTGAAGCTATTACATTTCAAATCAAATGTTATAAATTAGTTCAAGAATGCAGCTGAGCTCTCATTTAATTAGAAATGTCCATGTTTAAATCATGAGGTACAGTAGCTGCCAATGAAGCAAAGGGCAAGGGAAGGGAGAAATCCTGTGTCCAGACTCACTGATTCTTAACTGTCTCCTACGCAGGACGAACATCTGGGGTGGACCAGTCCCGATGTAATGAAGAACTTCATGTACTAGCTAATTTGAGATTTAATGTAATTGTCCATAATTGTTTTGAGGACAATTAAAATCATTATTCTGGTCTAGACAATTCTGAACTCTTCATTTTTGTGTGGAACACATTTTCCCCTCCATGCTGAATTTTAACTCTTTCTTGGATAAAATGTAAAGCAAGTCTGGGGCCAAGATTTCCCTCGGAAGTAACCCCTCAACTGTCAGGTCACATTAAAATGCAGCATAAGTAGTGAGGTACTCCTTTGGAAGCAAGTCTCATTTCCTATTTCTGCTGCCTGATGTAGCTCAACTAAAGTCCAAATCTACATCCCAAATGTTAGACAATTCACCATTAATTAAAAATGAGACAACATCATAGAGGGATTTCTGAGGTCATACAGAAAAGAATGCAATTATCCTAAGGCGGATTTTTCCCCGAAGATTATAAGCCTCTGCATCTTGTAATTAACCGTGGTACGGTTAGACAGTCCAGGCAAAAGTTCTTTCTTTTCTCCCAATTTGCCTAATTCCAAAACACCTCAAGTGGCATAGCTCAAATTTTCCAAATTGACCTTACCCCTGGGGCTGAAATCATTCAAGTGACAGTTCAGCTCTAAAGAAAATCTTAGTGAGAGTTGTGCACAGGGAAAAAAGGAAAAAAAAAAAAAAAAAGGCAGAGGAAAAAGGGGTAAGAGTTAACATTTAAGTAGATTTTCAACCTCATCATTACCCCTGCTCAAGAAAATAGGACACAGATAGGCAAAACACACTATCGTTCTGCCCTGAAGAGCCTAAAGGACTTATTAGAAACCACTATTGTTTCCTCATGATCCATTGTGAATTTCTAAGGGATAAAATTATTGGTTTTTTTTTTTTTTTCTGCCATATCCCACAACATTTAGTGTTCCATAATGTCATGGCATAGGAAGTGGAGGGGTATGTCACAAACACACAGTGTATTGTGGATACAGTTCCTCAAGATCAACTTTTCCCAGGGGGTTGAGGAGTGATTCGATTCTCACAAGCTATTTCAGTTTGCAAAAATGGTTTCCAGTAAGAAAGAACATATCACCCCAAACTTTCTCTTACTTCTGGCCACCACTCCACACTCTTCCACTGTGACTCCAGAGAGAGGGTAAATCGGAATCAGGTCCACTGCTCCCAGGCAAGGGTGGATTCCCTCTTGAACTTCCATATCGATAGCCTGGAAGGCCTCTAGGCAGGCAGCCAGAACAGAACTGCCTAAAAATGCAAAATTGTGGAAAACAATCATTAAGCTTTCAACTGCATCTAAAGAAAAAGCTATGATTTTGTTGCTCCACTAGTTGCTTTTCTTTTGTAATCTGTATAGAAGACTTCTTTTTTGTCCAAAATAATGAAAAACACAAAATCCAACCTCTCCCCTCACCCCACCTCCCAACAGTCATATTCTTCCAGGTTTTTCTTCCCCAAAGTGGGAGAATTATACAAGATTTATTGGTCTTATACTATTTGATTTTTTTTTATAATTAGTTACTTTAAATTTTTTCAATTTTCTGCAATTAATCTAATCAAATTCCTTATTTTCAGAATGCTTTATGAGTAATTATATTAAAATAGATACACAAACATAATTTTTTTATTTTTAATTTTTTAGAGACTGAGTCTTACTATGTTGCCCAGGTTGGTCTCAAATTTCTGGCATCAGGCAATCGTCTCACCTTGGCCTCCCAAAGTGCAGAAACTATAGGCACAAGCCACTGTGCCCAACCACATAAATTCTTTTTCACCTACATTTTTTTAAAGCATACTTATTTTCATTTTGCTCTTATCCACTAATTATATTTTCATTGAATTATTATAGCTAAATGCATATTATAGACACCTAAGAGTTTTATGATATTATTCTGAGTTTTCATTAGTAATACAGTATGACCATTTTAGCAATAGAGGAAAAAGCAGATTTTCATCCTGTATTAAGATTAACATTCAACATAATCTGTCCAGGCCAGGCTCGGTGGCTCACTCCTACAATTCCAGCACTTTGGGAGGCTGAGGCAGGCAAATCACTTCAGGTCAGGAGTTTGAGACCAGCCTGGCCAACATGGCAAATCCCCATCTCTACTGAAAACAATACAAAAAGTTAGCCAGGCATGGTGGTGTGCACCTGTAATTCCAGCTACACAGGAGGCTGAAGCACAAGAATTGCTTGAACCTGGGAGGCAGAGGTTGCAGTGAGTCGAAATCGGGCCACTGCACTCCAGTCTGGGTGATGGAGTGAGACTCTTGCCTTGAAAAAAAGAAAAAGAAAAAAGATAATCTGTCCTATGCTTGCTGAAGTTATCAGTAAGCTCTCTACTAAACCTTACAATGTCCCTGTGAGACATGTCAACTCATGGCCCAACTCCAGATCTCAAGCTCCCAACCCAGAATGCACTGCTTAGCATGTTTCATTCCATGCCAGCTTAGCAGTGAAATGAAAGCTGCCTTCAACACTATTACTTCATGGCTAAAACCTGAAGATGTCTTTTCTTAACCACAAAGGATATGTGATCATCTTCAGCAAAAAGAAAAAGAAAAAAAAAAAGTTACAAAATCTTGGACCCCAAAGTTCACTGTAACAAAGAGGAAATGGAGGATGTTTGAGATTTACATGTTCAGAAAAATGACTAACTGTAGTTTTGTGGTAGACTCTTTACTTAACAGAGGGGAGTATTCAGATTTACACAGGAAATCAATGATTAGAGAATGTTCAGGTCTACCCGAAGGCCTACTCTTCACCAAAATAAAGACAAATATGTGAAGAAAGAAACTGAAATCTTACCCAACTTATCAACAGAAGCTGCTATTGTAATGACTGATCTATTGTAGTCTTGATTAGAAAATATATTGAGCACTGACACTTGAGGATGTTTCTTTCCTGTAAAGAAAATAAGACAGGACTGCAAGAATTTTTTTTTCTGTGATAAAACCTTAATAGTTTATTTATTCTGGTATAATTAAATTTAGCTTAGTTGAAAAATTCTGGGATGTGACTTTTGGAAGTGACATTGAATAAACATGAAATTCATGAGAGGCAATGTCCACTTTTCTTACAGCATCTTATTGTATAACCAGATGGCTCAGCCCAGACACAAGCTTTTGATGTCTATAATAGACCCTCTTTTGGACTTGCTACTGAATTTGCCAAAATTCCCTTAACTTAGTCTAAGATGGTAGCCCCTTTCTACAACAGCCAAATCATATCGCTGTAAATCCTGTTCTTTATCAATCTCATCACCTAGGCCTTGTCAATATTTCCTTCCCAAATCCAGAAACTAAACTGTTTGGGTCAAGATCTAACATCTGGCAAAACTAGAATAGACCAATTAGTGCCCAGAGCAGAGGTTTTTGAGACGCATGCACCTGTCCATTAGAAACTGTTCTGAGTCCACCATCTCCTTTTCGGAGGCCACCAACAGCCTTCAGATGTTAACAACTTCCAGCTTTTGGTGGTTTGTGACTCTCTTGAATATGTGTAACCTGAAGGAGAAAGCTGCCATTCCCTTGTGTGGCAGCCATACATAGCCCTAGAGTTATTTCTGAAGTTTACAAGCATGGTCCAGGCTCCTTAAAAGTACCCCTTATGCCTACAAAAGCAAATTCAAAGTGAAGGACAAAAGTTTTCAGGCGGTAATTAAACCTTTGGTTATGCTATTATACCTTGTCTCCCTGTCCCCTGGCAGCTTAACAATTAATCTTTTCAGAGGAAAGGAAAAACAAGTTACACCCAGGAACTACAGAGCTTACAACAGCCCTACACTATTAATTTTAATAATGTGAGAAGATAAACATATGTCACTCACTCATGGCCAAATGAGCATCTATAGAGTCCTGCCCTGGTGTAGGTCTAAAATTTATAACTCAGATTCCTTTACCTAAGACCTTTCTAGGCCATTTAAATGTGCTCACATTGCTTAATTAGAAAAAAAAAATACAGTTTATATAGTTTTATTCCACTCACTTAAAAAAATGCCTTTAAAATATTTGTTAAAAAAAAAGGTTCATTTTCTTAACTAGTGCTACCTTCCTTGCATTTTGAAAACTATAAAAGATGAAGTAAGAACAAGATCATGCAACCTCCTATTTTATGTAGTTTTTCAACATACTCTAACTCCTGGAAGAAAAGAGATATGATTCAATTTTTTTTCATCCTAAATCTTCTCCTGAAAAGCTTTTATTCTCAGTTTCATATGATTCAATTGAATCAAATGCTGAAGAATAAAATACTAGTCTCTCCTGCAATTTCTTAAGCATGCATATAGAAAAAAAAATTACTGCTGGCAAGAGGAACTGTCAGTGTGAATCTCAGCAGAAGTAAATTGTTTGGTATTTGTAATGGAGTATAATAGCTATAATTCCATTTGAGCTGCTGCCACTAATAAGCTGATAAAAACTGTGAGTTGAGACCCAGGTATCCATCAGTGTGTGTCTTCCACAAATGTCTCTGCACATTTACTTAATCACAGAGACAGGCAACCCAATCCCATTAGGTGTACTGTTTCTGACAATGAAGAGCCCGAGCTGGCTCTTTCCACAAAAAGCATGCAAAATCACAGCTGCATACCAACTCCAAAGGAGTTTTCCTATCAGTAATTATCAGGAATTTTCATAGACATTTCTGGCTCCTGCAAAGTTGCAAGACAGTAACTTAAATATGCTCACAGTTAAGACGGGTTGGGGGAAAACACTTCTTTCATATGAAAAGCAGTAACCACATTAAAAATGACAATCGGAAATTAAAATTGACTGTCTGAAACACTTTAGGGCTTGTTTCACTTGTTGCCAAAAAGTTACTGATTTAATAATAAGCATTCTATTTAAACGACTGTATACACTGTTGTGTGTGTTAGTGTGTGTGTGAAAGTAAAGACAAATAATATCTAACCATGTGTCATTACAGGAACATTTTAAGAAGGGTGAAAAAAGAGCAGTATCTTTCATAGTAATACTGGCCAAGGGAATAAGGAGGCATGAGTTCCAGTCTTCTGTCACCAAATTGCTGAGTGATCTTACGCACATCATTTAAATGCACTTGCCTAACAGTCTCTATACAGAGAAAAGAGGGTAGAAATAATAATACTGTAATGATTGCATGGGCTTTGCTGGCAGGAGTGCTTTGAAAAGTAGTTGGTATTTGGCAAGTTTATTTTTCATTTAACCTGCTCAATAAAAAGCATAAGGTACGATTATGCTCATTCTATTAATGATCAAATAAACGACCCATGAGGGAAACATTATACTTTTATGTAAATACATCCTCCCCAGGAGCCTGTCAATATCCTGAACAACACGCATCCCAGAGACTCACACACAAATGTTAAGAGCTGCGCTGCTGAGCGTATGCAGACATTTAGAAAAGAGCATATGTGCACATCTGAGTAACTGAGCTATCTCAGTATCCTGGAGTTGTGCAGAGCTGCAACAGCTCAAGAACAAGGAGGAAAATTCAAGAAGAAAGAAAGGAAAGTGTTCTGTAGATACAGTGTGCACAGTACAAAAATTACCATATTATCAAAACGCTACAATATTCAGCTTCAATTGTCTGCTTTTCCTACCATTTTTGTCAAGAAGAGCTGCTTTTGCTATGTTCTCAACAACGTATTTTCTTCTGGCTTCTGAAATGTTTAGTAAACAGGCAGCCAAACGGAGCCCTACTCTGGAAGAAGACATGATTTTTCTGGAATAGAAGAAAAATTTTTATGTGTCTCTAGAGTTGATTCATATTTTCATGTTTTAACTATAAAAAAATCATAACTTTTTGGAAATGAAGCAGTCATAATATGAGCAATTTACTATTTCATTCCTAGAAAAATTCTAAAGCATAAAATCCCCAGATTGACTAAAATAAGAAACAATGTGTACACGGTCACATACATATGAACCTTGTAACGACACTGGAAAATACCTGGCAGGGTCCTCCAATATGAATTCCATCATGTATGTGAAAGTTTTTCATTAAAGTATGTTATCCCATTTTAAGCATAGTTTTCCTTAGCCTTATCCCTGTTTTCAAGGTCTGTACTATTTTACAAATAGGTATGATTTTTTTTGTTGTTAAACTAGACTTACTGGGGAAATGCAGAAAAAGGAAACAAGGAATATTATTTAATATGTAGATTCTTATAAAAGAAATTCTTGTGGCAAGAATGAAAAAGTATCTACAGGCCACGCCATGGACATTACACAAATAAATAAGGAAGCCATTTGGATGGTTTACATGACAATTGTCTAAGTTCCTCCTTGTTCCACCAAAGTTTCTAAATCAGTTTAAAGTCTTTTTACAAAATTCTGTAACTTGAAAGATGACACGTATTCTGATATATATTACTCAATAATATCAAAAATGTGCTTTTTGTTGAAAATAGATTAATTACACAGGTTTTGGAGGTTGCTTTCTTTTTAGTACTCTAGAATAGCATTTTTGACTCATTTTTCCATACCTCAAATGATAATATTCACGATCTAAAGGAATTAAAACATCTTAAAATAATAAGAAAATAATTTCCCTCTTCAAGTTCAGGACCTCATAACATTGGTCTCTTTTAAATATCATAACTAAAAATGGATGAGGCCCTCATGAATTCATTCAACAAATGTTTGATGAGGGTCGTTTTCTGACAGGTAATGTTCCCTGCGTGAGGGATATCAACCACAGTTGTCTAACTCTGAGACACGCTTTAAACTTTAGAGTTTAAGCTAAAAGTGTTCTGGTACAAATAATGGTGCCCTCCCTGAATAAATCCGCTGGCTTGTTCGCCAGGATCATTCGTTGGCCTAATCATCTTAACTTAGAGAGAGCTCAGGCTTCGTAGCTAGCTCAGGTTTGCAGGCAGGTTTTCATATCATGTCCATCGTCTCATCACTGAAAATTCATAAAAAGTCTGTCATTACGTTTTTCTAGATATTAATAACATTGTTGTAATAAATCAGCCCAGACCTCTCGTTTCTATGTAAACAAAAAATTGCTTTACACAAGGGGTGTGGGCGTCTTCTGGTTTTCATTTGTTTTCAGTGTGTTTATGCAGCTTAATTGTCTCATCAGGCACTTTCCCAACATAATTATGCTTTTTAACAAATGGTGTTTATGGCAACCCCTAACAGTGCAAAAGAAAGGATTAGTTTCATCCTCTCATTCCACATTTTGATTCCCTGTGGACAGCTAGATCACACAAAGATGGTGTTAGAAAAATTCACCTCCACAGCGAAGCTGAAATGAGCGGCAGTACCAGGCTCAGAAAGTGACCCAAACGCAAGCCCCCCAAAACACTCTGTGTTTGGGACAGGGAGATCCTAGTCCTCCTAGCCCATCCCTTCAATTACCATTGGATGACCTCTGGTGATAGATCAAACACGCGACCGTCCCCCGCCCCCGGGCCTCCCCAACCCCAGAGAACCCAGCCCAGCAAGTGCAAAGTGCAGCAGTTCACCTGCCCCCTGCGCACGCACCCCACCGGCACTTGGAGGCCGCAAGGAGGCTCGCCAGGCTGCTGCAACACGTGCTGGGGCCAGAACCCCGCTGCTGGGAATCCCTGCGCGGTGCCGCCTGGGTTCCTGGGTGGAGTGTCCCAGGACCACGTGCGCTGAAAGGGAACTCGAAGCGACTCCCGGCCTCCACACAGGTCTCGCGGGACGCAGCAGCGGCGAGGGCGCGGGGTGGTGGCGCCCGGGAGCGAGGGGCGGCCGGCGGCTGCGCTGCCCCTGCCGAGCTCTCGAACGAGCGGCCGCGCCTCCAGCTCCGCAGTTTTTGGAAGGGGAGCGGACCTGCGCGCACCAAAGGGCAGTGGGGCAACGCGGCTGCCTAGCCCGAGTCGCCGCCGCGCGTGGCCCGCGCGCAGCCTCCGCCGCCGACTCCGCCTCCCGGGCGCCCGGAGCGCGCCCCACCCCAGCCGCACACCGCCCGGGCTGGCTCTGCCTCTCCCTCCCTGACCTGGCACCACGTGCCTGGCGTCCCTGAACGCTTCAGTTTCTTCTCAGTGTTGCCTCTTCGTCTGCTCTTCTGTATCGCCAAACCCTCTGCAATTCTCTAGTCAATTAATGACTTTAAAGGGGCATTGGAATCTAATGATCAGGTCTTTGCCTATTGATCATGCACCAGCAGGGGGCTCTTCTCTGGTTTCCTTGCAAGGGACACACGCACTCACACACACCCTTCTGGTAAATCCCCTCCTGAAGGATTAGTGCCCCCCCGTGACTGTGAACTGGACCCACCCCGGGACAAAAGCAGTCCTTGTGCATACCCATTTAGTCAAAGTTACAACGAATATGAAACAGGCTTCCGCATTTCCTTTTTTTCTAGGCCACTCAACCTTGAAAACACATTTCGCTTCCAAAAAATCAGGACCTGCTTTTTTTTTTTTTTCGTGTAGCAAGGATTAAATGTCACCATTTTGATCCAATTTTGTTCCTGTAGTGAAATAATCACTAAATAACTACTTTGACGGAATAAATTAATTTTTAAATCTATTTTTTATTTTCTAATTATAATTTTTAAACACAGATTTGAGGAAATTAACATTTATGTGGACATTTGGTTTCTAGCCTAATGTGGCATAAAAATAAGTAACATAATGAGTGTTAAAAAAAATCAGGTTCATGATGCTTCTCACATCATCATCATTGTACTTAGATGTCACAACAGTATTATGTGCGATTATGTCAGATCCAGCCTTCTCCATCTCGGAGTGTTGGCAGGTAGGAGGGTTGTTGGCAAGAGGAGGGGTGTTAACCTCAGGATCCTGGATCCATTCCAAGGCTGGTAATTACATTCTGCCAGCCAAAATTCATCCCATAATTTTAATTGGATAAATCCTTTCTGGCCTAAGCTACTGCTATGCCTGTCAAACTGTTGCCACATTTCACCCCAGAGGTGTCTGTGTTTTAGTTGCAAGAATCAGTCCCTTTGAGGTTGGCTTATCTGTTTAAATCCTCAAAATGCACTGGGATCCTATGGAATTAAATATATATTTAGGTTTTTTTCCTACTAAATCTGCATAAAAATGCATAAAGTAGATACATATCCGTGTTATTACCTGAAGACCAAGACCTATCTAATGTCAGCATTCACTAGATAATTTTGAGAGCTTTTTAACCAGACCAATATTCCTAACTTTCTTCATCTTCCCTTTTGAGAGCTTTTTTGGCCTCTAGCTTTAGCTTCCGTTTTCCAAAAAAAGTACTGTGGTGTCAAATGTTCCTTCCATGGTAGGGCAAAGAACCAGAATCCCCTGTATTTCACCTTTCCAAACAATCAGATGATGATACTACTTGCTAAATGAGACGGTGTAATAATATTACATCTAGTCTTACATTCCTCCAGAGAAAACAGTATGACATGGTTCTAGCTGTAGAAACTGCCAGAAGGAAAGCTTTTTCCCCCATGGCTCCTAATCCTCTCTCTCTCCCCGTGAGACTGTTCCTTACAGAGCTACAGGCTATGGGGACATTAAGTAAGATAACATTTCTGAAAGCAACCCTTTCTCCACTCTACTCACTTCAAACACAAATGGAGAGAAGGCAGGGCCCCAGTGTTCTTTGTGGGGGGCAGCATCTGGCGCCTGCCTGAGGACAGTAAGTGTGTATTTTTGGAAAATACAAGGAGACACATACCAACCTGTCTCATGAGAAGTTTAGCGATACGATTGAAAGTCTTATTTTGTTCTCTTCAAGAATGGAAAGTTACCATCGGTTACTTTAGGTGTACCGCGTGTAATCCTGCCCATTTTGCTACATAAAAGAGCTTTATGTGACATTTGTGTGTGCACCTCAAGTCTCTCATTTTTATTTAACTTAGCATTCTTTGGAGGGAGTCTTCCTACTTTTTGAATAAATGTATTATTCTGACTCCTTGATTCTTCTGCTAAATTCACCTTGTGGGCATTAGTTCTTTTGTTCCTGTCCAGAAAGATATAAACGCTGGAATAGAGACAAACTGAAACTCCCACCGGTCAGTTCTATCTACAACTGCTGTTCTGTAACACTCCCATTGGCTTCCTGTTAGACAAAGAGGACACGTTTCTTTACCCTTTGTTTTCATTTTTGCAAGCAGGGAGAACTTAGCTCTTGTAAACGTTCCTGAGCCATCTGAGCTGAAGAGGGTAAAAGAGAGGGGCTGTGCTTGCTGTGGCCTCACGGATCTACCTGAGCCCTCAGCCCAGGTACTGGTTGAGCAGGGCCAGGACAAGGGTGAGGTCAATGAGGCATTCACCTTGGGCACAAATGTAAGTAGGTGCTAAAAAACTCAGGGATGCAACATTTTTAAAAATAAAAATTAATGCAGAAAAGAAATGTGGTGAACAAAGTATCAAAATCTTAAGACAGGATCCGACCCTGCACTTGCCTCTCGACTCAGCCTCACTGCCCTCACCCTGATCCTGGCCCTGGGATTGTTCCCTTGCACCAACCTGTTTCTGATTGTAGGCCTGAGAGGAAACCGTGCCACTCTGCCCTGCCTGCATCCTCTCTTCTGGCCCCCGACATGGGCAACAAAACCAACAATGTCAAGGGTAGAAATTTCCAGGCCAGCGGAGACATATAATTCATACTCTGTTCAAGAGTTTCTAGACTTCCATAGATAGAAGACAGCCAATTTATTTCAAAAGAAGGCAAACCAGGCGCAGTGGCTCACATCTGTAATCCCAGCACTTTAAGGAGGCCTAGGCAGGCAGATCAGTTGAGGTCAGGAGTTTGAGACAAGCCTGGCCACCATGGTGAAACCCTGTCTCTACTAAAAATACAAAACTTGGCCAGGTGTGGTGGTGCATGCGTGTGATTCCAGCTACTCAGGAGGCTGAGGCACGAGAAGCACTTGAACCTGGGAGGCAGAGGTTGCAGTGAGCCAAGATCATGCCACTGCACTCCAGCCTGGGGGACAGAGCAAGACTCCGTCTCAAAAAAAAAAAAAAAAGAAAGAAAGAAAGAAAAACAGAAGGTGGCAAAACCTTATTGGAACAAGGAAAAGAATCCACTCTACTTACCTAATACATTTCAGAGTATGAAAATTAGGTTTCCTGTTGTGCTGTGGAATTTTGAAATGTTTTTAAAGGACCTCCTAATTAATACTATCTATATTCTGTTGGTTTTTTTTTCTTTTTTTGGTGTAGCATTTGTTTGTGTTTAGGAAACCATGAGTAGAGAATTATCCTTAGAAAGACAGAAGTCTAATTCTTATTGCAATTTTTTTCTTTGAAAATTTCACTTTAATCACATTTTTGCACTATATCAGATTTCATTCTATTTTCTTCCCTCATGGAACACAAAAAAATTTTATTTCTTCTTTTATATAAATGTAGTCTGATAAATAAGAGATTTTTTAAAGTTACCTTAGTTGTCATTATAGGACAGTAAAGTGTTTTTAATTACTTGTATATTTTAAATTGTTTTATCATGTGATATTATGAAATATGTGTTCTACTAGTCATTCTTTTAAAATAGCAAATAGGTTTCACTGCCACCATTATTAGTTTGGAGCGACAGAAGCTGTGCTATTAATTTAAGTGAAGAAAAGGAGCTTGATGTCCAGAAAAAAGTGACAACAACTAACAGAAACACCTCCACTCCCCACACACCTGTGTATTAATTACATAAAATGATCACTAGCCATTTTTGTCTGGAGGAAGGAGGGGTGTGGGGAACCACAGAATTTTGAAAATTAACAATTTATTTTTCACCTTAATATTTTTGAAATCACTTTCCCTTTACACAGTATGGATTGGGTTCTTTCTCCTTAGTCTGCCAATGTCTCTTTCAAGAAAGACCAATAGGCTAAAATGTAAGCATAGTTATTAGCTTAAAATGGAATCACTTGCTATGGATTCACAGCTGGAATATCTCATGTAACTAGCCAAAAGTTAAAAGCCTATGATCCACCCGCCCCTTAATTCATTATTTGCTTTTTTATACCTTCCATGTGGTCATTCAGTTGTGCTTTCCTTTATTAAGGGACCTGGGCATAATGCAGATGAAATGAAGTGTTTCCAAGAGCCTCTCTCCAACGCTGTTTTTTCATAACTATTAGTTATATTGCAGATGAAAAACAATTCCTAAAATAGACTTTGAATTTCTGCTGAAAATTTGTTTTAACTTTTGGGATGACCTTAAGATTATTTCCAAAGCTACTAAAATTCACAAAATAGATCATTATATTCAAACAATGCTGGGAATGCTTAGACACATTTTCCCCTAAGTAACGTGAATTTTTGTTGTTTTATGAAGTTTTGTCTATAAATGTTTACTTAAAAATGCCAACCCGTGAATGGTAACTGCCAACATCTTGTGTCAGTCCAGCGGTGGCCAGTCATGCTCTCCACGCTTTTGTAGGGCTGTTGTTGTTTAATGTCCCTATGTATATGCAAATAAATGGCAACTCTTACTGACACCAAGAGGGGAAGGTCCTATATGCACAGAAATCAGAGACCCAGAACGAAAGCCTGCATGTCATGTTTGCCACGTCCTAATTCAGGTGGGTGTTCAGAGGCACCCCTTGTTTTGAAAAGGAGCCCCTTGTGGAGAGAACCAGTTCTCCTGCTCTTGGGTAGATCTCCAAGCCCTGAGTTTGAGTGTCTCTGCAGGACACTCAAACTCAGGTTTTCCTGCTAGTTTGTTTGGTTTTTACTATATAGCTCAGTGTTGGAAGGAATTTAACTTTTTTGAATGTACCGTTTCATTACATTTAAATAAAAAATATTTAATTTCTTAGGAAGAAGGGGTAAAGATTAATTTGTTGGTGCTTTTTATTTTTTAAAAGATTTTATTTTGATGCCTTTTTTTTAACCATGGTTTTTTTGTTTTTATTTTTGTTTTGAGACAGACTCTCGCTCTTGCCCAGGACGGAATGCAGTGGCTGACCATGGGTCCCTGCAGCCTCTACTTCCCAGGCTCAGGTGATTCTCCCACCTAGGCCTCCTGAGTAGCTGGGGCTACAGGCAGGTGCCACCACACCTGGCTAATAGCTGGAGCTACAGGCACGTGCTCCCACACCTTGCTAATTTTTGTCTTTTTTGTAGACATGGGGTTTTGCTATGATGCCCAGGCTAGACTTGAACTCCAGAACTCAAGGAGTCGGCCTGCCTCAGCTTCCCAAAGTGCTGTGATTACAGGAATAAGCCACCATGCCCAGCCTGCATGTTTTCTTTATCCTATCCTGTGTCTCTCAGTTATTATTCAACACTTTTAGCGCAAAGGTCAATGCTCATGTCAAAGATTTGAAAGCAAAAATTCCCTGCCCCTACAGGGCAGAAGGGACCTGAGAGATCACCTGGCATCTCCTCATAACCCTTTGTTCAAATTCTGCCTCTGCCTGGTGCAGTGGCTTACATCTGTAACCTCAGTGCTTTGGAGAGGCTGAGGCAGGAGGATGGCTTGAGGACAGGAGGTCGAGGTTGCAGTGAGCTGTGATCACACCACTGCACTCCAGCCCGGGAGAGCGAGACCCTGCCTCAAAAAAAATTACACCTCACCTGAAATAAGACAGTAGAGATGAAAGCAGAGTGGCTGATGGAAGCAGGGGGTTGGGGTGGAGAGCTGGGTGTCCCACAGTCCTGCACTTTTCACCCCCCATCTGCCCTTATCTGCTTCTTCCACAGCCTGTGCCTGAAACCTAAGGTCCCTTCAAAACCACAAACTAGTTCAAACACTTTTCTTGGGCTTGAACCCCTTTTTTATAACATCATACAATGTTCTTATCTTTTGAAAATTAACCCTCTCTCTTGAAAAGAGATCTATTATGTGGTCTCAAAATGCAAGCACTGCTGGGCACGGTGACTCACGCCTGTAACCCCAGCACTTTGGAAGGCCAACGCAGGAGTTCAAGACCAGCCTGGGCAACATATGGAGACCCCCGTCTCTCAAAAAAAAAAAAAAAAAAAAAGTCCAAAAATTAGCCAAGCGTGGTTGTGCTCACCTGTAGTCCCCAGCTACTCAGGAGGTGAGGTGGGAGGGTAGTTTGAGCCCAGGAGCAAGACGCTGTCTGAAAAAAAAAAAAAAAAAAAAACAAGTGCTGTGGAAAATCCACATTACTTTGTAAATTATTGGATGGGTCTTAATTTCTGCAGAGGAAATAAATATGAATATTCAAATCTGAAATGTTCCATCAAAGACTTGAATTAATACTGGAGGAAATGTGGTATAGAAACCATAATGATCAAGATTTGGGGGAAGGAGGAAGGAGGATTCCAAAAGATGCAATCAAATAGGGCAGGTAATTACAGTTCAAACAATATGCAAGAATGAAAGTGGCTCAGTTACTGTATCATTAACCAGTTCTGAAGACTGTAATACAACCCTGCCCTTCCCAATACCTCTGTGAGTTTAAACATCAGTATTTTCATTTTTCTATTTTAAGCAAAAGGATGGATGTGTTCCTTATAGGAGATTTCTGGGTTTTCTGTATTTTAATTAGATATGGGGCCCATTTTTGTTCTCTGCACCCTCATCCTTCTTTTTTTTAACTTATATCTCATGTTACTCCGTTTGATCTATTCTGTGACCTTAAGTTCTGAATAACTACAGAACTGTCTGCAGCAGTGGCTTCAACCACTCATATTTTAAAGCCAAATTTAAATTATAAATATAAAAACATATAATCAAAAATATGTAACGAAAATACATTTTGTAAATCAGAATCAAATTATATCAAATATTCATTTTATTACTACTGATTTTACTCAAATAAAATCCACACAACTTTTCATATCAGGTTTTATTTGTTAATGTAAGACACAAAGGACTCTCCACAGTTTTATTTCTATAAAACACTAATACTTTTGAAGAAATTTTTCAAACTATAAAACTTGTTAAACTAGTTGTATCTAATTAAACTGTCTAAAATTTATTGACAAAAGTACAAGAGTAGAGAAGTTGGAGGGAAAAATATTTTAAAACTTTATCCTGGGTGCAACCTCAATTGACGTAGTAATAAACCAACTGGAAGACTGTATTCTTTTTTTTTTTTTTGAGACAGAGCCTTACTCTGTCACCAGGCTGGAGTGCAGTGGCGTGATCTTGGCTCACTGCAACTTCCACCTCCCTTGTTCAAGTGCTTCTCCTGCCTCAGCCTCCAGAGGTGCTGGGACTACAGGTGCTCACTACCACGCCCAGCAAATTTTTGTATTTTTATTAGAGATGGAATTTCACCATGTTGGTCAGGATGGTCTCGATCTCCTGACCTCGTGATCCGCCCGCCTCAGTCTCCCAAAGTGCTGGGATTACAGGCGTGAGCCACAGTGCCTGGCCTGGAAGACTGTATTCTGCAGAATAACTTCATCTCCTCAAGTATGTCCAGCCTTAAAACAAACACCAGATATGTTAATAGGAATATATATTTTGCTCATCATAATGAAAGTAAATGTCTGTGACAACACAGTTTTTATATATTAAAAAATGTTCTTTATAGATGTGACTTTGTTGAAAGTTGTAATATAAATCTAATAGTATACAGTATGTAATACATCTAATGGATTGACTGTCTAATTATAAAACATGGTTTAAAGCTAGAGGAAACCTGACATGTTTCTCACATTAAGAGTATGAAACCCAGGCCTAAAGAGGGTAATTATTACATGTCTCATATCACTCTTCTATTTTATTTATTTATTTTTTAATTTTATTTATTTATTTATTTATTTATTTATTTATTTATTTTTTGAGACAGAGTCTTGCTTTGTTGCCCAGGATGGAGTGCAGTGGAAGACTCTCTGCTCACTGCAGCCTTGCCTCCCTGCAAATGCCGCCTCCCAAGCTCAAGGGATTCTCATGCCTCAGCCTCCTGAGTAGCTGGGATTATGGACTTGCGCCACCACGCCCAGCTAATTTTTGTATTTTTAGTAGAGATGGGTTTCGCCATGTTGGTCAGGCTGGTCTCAAATTCCTGGCCTCAAGTGATCCACCGTCCTCAGCCTCCCAAAGTGCTGGGATTACAGGCATGAGCCACTGCCCCGATCCTATTTTAAACTTTACATGCCTGGAGGATGAAGTCCAGGGCCCTTCCCAGAGTGGCCCTGCCCAATTTTTTAAGTATTTTCTCCATTCCTTTTTCCAACCCTCCTCATTCTGATTTCATACCCTAACAGTACCTGCTCACCAACAATTTAAACTATTACAAGGCTCTGACTTTGCTTGTGCTTTGCTCAAAATTTCATTCCATGGCCTCACCGTGAAGACTTCCTGAATTCTATCCTCTTTCCTAGGATTCATTAAATAATTTCTTTGTTCCCAGAACATCTTACACTTAGAAATGAAACACTGATCACATCATATTATTGTTTATTTCATAAGCATCTCTCTCTCCTGTCAGATTAAATAGAAACAGGATAGTCCTTATCTTTGTATCTTTTTTTTGTTTTGTTTTTAGATACAGGGTTGCTGCTGCTCAGGATAAAGTACAGTGGTATGATTATGGCTCACTGCAGCCTTGCCCTTCTTGGCTAAGCCAATCCTCCCTCCTCAGCCACCTAAGTAGCTGGGACTACAGTCTTATGCCACCACACCAAGCTAATTTTTAAAATTTTGTTAGAGATGCGGTCTCACTGTGTTGCCCAGACTGATCTCAAACTCCTGGCCTCAAGAAATCCTCTTGCCTTGCCTCCCAAGTTCTGCCATTACAGGCATGAGCCATTACAGCCCTTGGTCCAGTCTTGAATCATGGCAGGCACATTGTAAAAATGTGTTGACGAAATGAATTCAAGGACTGATGGTGGATAAGTATATGTGTCAGTGAATGAATGTGAGGACAAATTAATGAATAAACAAACAAACCAACAACAAGGAAGTGAATGAATAGGTCAGTTTCTCAACCTTGGCACTGTTATATTTTGAGCAATGTAATTCTTTGTTGTGGGGGGCTGTCCCGTGCACTGTAGGACCCTTAGCTGCATCCCTGGCCTCTACCCACTAGATGCCAGTAGCAGCTCCCTCCATCCCCACCCATGCAGCTGGGAAAACCAAAAATGTCTCCAGACGTTGCCAAAGACCTGCCAAGGGCAAAATTGCCCTTGATTGAGAACCACTGGAAGAGATGGAAAGAAGACTGGTGACAGCAATTCAGGTGGAGAGCAGGGATTGGTCTCCAATCAGTCCAGTACTTTCTCTAATATGATTTAGCCTTGTTGAGATCCAAATTCAATTCTTAATCTTCTCACAAAATATTCTTAAAACACTCTGTTGAAAACAGAGTCAACAAAAATATGATTTATGAGACAGAATATTTTAAAACAACATTGAGTAAAGGTATACTTCCTTTATTTTAACAAATTTGGTTTACTATTGCCTTTTTAAAATACCATTTATCTGTAGCTGATATTGTTAAATGATAATTATGTGACCGTGCCTAATAAGTATTTGCTCCTAGAAGTCATATGGTTTGTCAAAATTTTCTAAATGCCACTTTATAGCACCATCTTGTGGATCTCAGAGGAATTCATGGATTTCAGTTTAAAATGTCTAGTGATTTCTTCAGAAAAGGATGAAAAGAATAAACTATAAAGAAAAAATAAGTTGTGCTTATTGAAATGTTCTACCAAACTCTGAATTAGAGACGTAGTGAAGTTTGACTTCAATTTTTATATTTGGCCAAGATTTACTGTTTGGTTTCAACGATAGCTTCCTCTTTGGCCTTTGGAAAGTCAAATAGCCACAAACCTATGTCATTGTCATCATCATATGTTTCTTTTGTAGGTTACTATCATGTGCAATCAGCAAAGAAGGGATGTACCAACAAGAAAGGTCATCCTAATGTACTGTTTAATATTTGAATATTCATTTTGAATGTATGGATATAACTTAGAATTAAAATTTCCTTATGTGCTATAAGTATTGGAAAAGCAGTGTTGCAAAATTAGAGAAGATTGTGAAAGCTGGTAAGCTTACACAGAAAACAAATAAGAATCTTTAAGCTGTTCAATTGAGAAATAGAGATATAGATTGACAATAATATGAATATTCATTCCTGTATCATGATGTCAAACTTTTAAAATCTGATTACTAAGTTGTTTATTATATAAGCATAATTGCAGTTACAGTTCACATTTCGTATTATATCTAAGGAGTTCATTCTATGATGGTATCTAGCATCAGCCTCCAAAAAATGTTGATCCAATACTTAGCCTTTGGGAATTTGGCCTAAAAATGTATTCAATATACATCTATTCTAAACCTAAAAGAAGAATCCAATAGAATGAAAATGACGTAAAACATAACAGATTTGAAGTACCTTCCTCTTTTTTTAAATATGTGAGTTTTTTCTTTCTAACTTGAAAGTAAATATTTATCATGAAATACCAGGAGCATGAAATGCTAAGGACTGTATGAGTAGCCTACATGGGATTACTGTATGGAAAAAAGCATTTCTATTAACGGATATATCAATAATAACAGTCCAATTTTAAAGGTAAAATGTTTAATTGATTAAAATTCTCATTTGTTATTTTCCACCCTGATAGACAGTCTCCTTCTCTTCTCCATGACATAAACTAAACATAGCCATATACTAGAAGATTCTATTCCCTGATTATCTCCTCATCTCTCCACATGGAAACATCAAGAATGGCCAGCTGGGTTCAGCCCAGCGTATTTGGATATCTAAGCTCCATTCTTCTCCAAGATAAGGTACCATTACTTAGGGAAATGGTAAGAATACAAGGGTGTCTAAAAGAGAACTTTTCTAGCAAGAACTTTCACATAATTATTTCGATCCCAAAGTAACAATATTACATTACAGGACAGTGGACTCCTTTGCAGGTCTTCGTGGTTGAAGGTAGATCCCCAGCAGGTAGATCAAGTCAGCAAGCTCAAATAACCACAATAGTTGTAATGGCATTTAGCTCTATTTAATCCACATACCTCTGTAAGAAGGCAATCCACGTTATGAATGACATAGTTTTTGGCTTTGAGTGAGCATAGAGATGCCCTCGATTAGTCAATATTCCATAGCGGAAAAAACTTCAGACCAGGGATCAAGAAACCATATTTCTATTCCAACCTGTCACCAAGTGCATAACATTAGACAAATGACTCAGTCCCTCTGCATCTCAGTTCCCATATCTGTCAAATGAGGGGGCTGGACTAGGTGTTCTTTAATGTCCTTTCCAGCTTAACAGATTAAGATTCTGTGAATTGTTCTGCTGGGTAGTAGCCTAGCCCAATTTTAATATTATCTTTCTGTGAGTGGGCCTAGGGAATGATTTGAGTAGCGTCACCCTGCACATTCAAGGACTTAACAAAACCATCTCTAACTTTCCCTCCTAGTGATCAAAGGTAGAAGTACCCTTTAAGTTTTTGAACTTTTCTTAATGCCATTTATTTTCAACGTACGCCACATCAGAAAGACTTCCATTTTACTTGTGAATATTTTCTTCAAATTTCAGAGAATATCCACCGAATCTTACTTTTCTAAAATCAGCTTCTAATTCTCTGAACCTTTTATATCTTACATATTTTACAGACTGTAATCATACATATTTTATCTTTTCCTGAAGAGAGGCTGCAGAATGTTTACCCTGGTAAGGGTTCCACAGTCGAAATAACTTTCGGTCTCACTTCATGGTATCGGACTCACTTCATCGTCTTATTGGATATTCCCAATGGCTGTTAAAGCTTCAACAATTCCGAAACATTTACCTTTGTTTTCTGATTGTTTTTGTTTTGAGTTTGGTTTATTCTGGCTTGGTTAGTCAATTTACTTTTGGCAGGATTTTTTGGGGCTATCACTTCAGAAACTGGCTTTACCATCTAAGCCTATTGTTTGAGCCTGTCCTGACACAGAGTCATTTCTGGGAAGATTTTATGCTTCTCTGAATATTTTTTCCAGCTCCTTTTAAAAAAAAATGTATTTAATTATTTCCTTCTAGAAATGCATAAGAACCTCTGAACATCACATTAGGATGGACATTTAAAAGATAAATGAACTTTCATTCCAATATCTGAGACACCTCAAAGATTCAGCTGTCTCTAGTTTCTGTTTCTGTATTTGATATACTTAATTCAAAGGTAAATTCACAATATATTGAGACTAATTCAGTGTGTTCCCTTGTGCTACCTCAGTCAAACATGGTTTTGGTGATGAAAGTTCATGTTCAATAATCCCTGGAATCAAAAGTAGTTTAGTGTGAGAACTAAAAAAATATATATATATTCAATGCAAAGAAAAGAGTTATGTATTTACAAGGAGTGAGAAAATTAAAGTTTGGAACCTGCTGTGATGAGGAGTAAGAAGCGATGACATTTCCACTGAATGTGCTACCCTACCTTCTCAACTACTGAAATATTATACTAACTTTGTAAAACTGGAAACCTAACTTGTCTTATGTTGAATGTTAGCCAATAGTTGTAGCAAAGGTGATTAGTCAGTTAATCTCAAAGTTAGTTAGGATTTTAAATTTAACCTATAGATACACCATAATAAACAGGATTGGGGCAACTCACATAATTTATTTGTTGAAATTAAAGTTATTATGAAGTTATATCAAATATTCTGATAAAAATAGTCAAAAATACTTTTGGTCACTAAATTTCATACCATTACTACATTTGTATTAATTATATGATATGGACCCTTATATTTCAGTAGTTCATGGCTTTTACTGATACCTTTGTTTCTCTTTAATATTTAGAGAAAGGATTTTTATATTACTGTTTTTCTCTTAAAGTTATCTTATACACATTTTTGCTATTTTTATCTTATTTACAAATTAAGCACATTTAAGTTACTAATCTACTTTAAATTTTAAATGAGAAATGCTTTAAAAAATAGGAATTAGACATCTTGTGCCCAAAATATTGAAAACATAATCCCTTTAAAAATATCCACCATCAAAAAAAAAAAAAAAAAAAAAAAAAAAAAAAAATCCACCATCTCTCTCCTCCCTTTCCTTTTAATTCAAACTAGTTAGTTTCCTTTGAAGATGTCTTTTGCCAATGTTTCTGAAAACTATTTTTGTTTGAAAATTTCAGGGTGGAATGGTTTTTTAGATGAAGGAAACTGTATTTGCAATTATAGCTTATAAAGTAGAGAAAACCATAAACTCCTTTTGGCATCAGTTTGACTCAAGGTCAAAATTAGATTTCCTCCTTCTACAGCATTTGAATCATAAACCCTTCTTTTTATAAGTAGATAGATTTGGAGTGGAGGGTCAGTTGGAGACTACAAAATATACTGTATGAATACGAGTGAAAGTAAACAGCTCCCTTAATTTTGACCTTTTCTATTAAAGGGCTTTTTTTTTTTTTTTTTTTTTTGGCCTTAGTACTGATGTCATTTTATATTTTCTTAATTCAGTAACAACTTAGCTTTAAAAATGTCAGATTTACACTATTAAAGGTAGAACTGTGTATTTTCATATCAGAATGTCTGGGGGTAGTGATGGTAATTATTACAGAGAAAGGCATTGAGGCCTGCTATGCTACAGAACTATTAGGTGTCGTGAGAAAATGAAAAAGGTACTTACAGAGAAATAATTCCTGGCCTTTAGGACCCTGTAGTATGTAGCTATCTTTTTAAGGCTTTCATGCCAAACATTCATGAATCAATCTTGAAGTTATCATTTGAGTGGGAAAGTGTGGGGCTTGGACTAGAAAAATCACCTCCTTTACTCTGTTTCATCAACTCTTATTGGAATGCATCACCTCACTAATGACTGTGCCTAAAGATAATTGACAATTCAAAGTTCAACTCATTTTACACTAATTATCTAATACTCATTTAACTAGTATTTATGAGGTCACAAATCACCAAGCTAAAGGAGTCCTAAAAGAGTTTTCTGAAGAGGCAGGAAAATACACAATCCCACATTAACGAACAAGACTTTAAGACAACTAGAAAATCATTAAAAGGTTGTTAAGCCAGGATCCAAGATTAATTTTACATGATAAATAAATCTGACTCATGATCAAGCAATGAGAATCACATAAAAACATTATGAAATGATAAATTCTACCACCTGACAAGAGGGCCACACTTAAGTCTTTTTGGCAGATGGTTGGTAGCAGGTGAATGATTGAGGATACATGGTGGTTATTTGGTCTCTTTTCAATAACTTCCCTTGACTTACTCAGCCCTTGTCCAAGTGAGTACAAAAATGTGCTGAGAATCATGCAGACTTTGCAAAAAGATAAGTAATATGCATAGCTCCTTAGTTTCCCCCAAGATCATTAAAAACCTGATATTAATGATGTGTAATGACATCAGTTTCTTTTGTTGTTGTTGTTGTTTGTGGGTTTTTTGTTTGTTTGTTTGTTTTTGTTTTTTTGTTTGGTTTTTGGAGGTTTTCTTTGAGACAGGATCTCACTCTGTCTCCCAGGCTGGAGTACAGTGGTGATCACAGCTCACTGCAGCCTCAACCTCCTGGCTCAGGCCCTCCCACCTCAGCCTCCTGAGTAGCTGGGACTATAGGCACCTGCCACCATGCCTGGCTAATTGTGTGTGTGCGTGCGTGTGTGTGTGTGTGTGTGTGTGTGTGTATTTTTTGTAGAAACAGGTTGCCATGTTGCCCAGGCTGGTTTCGAACTCCTAGGCTCCAAGCAGTGCACCCACCTTGGCCTCCCAAAGTGCTAGGATTTCAGGCGTGAGGCACAGCACCCAGCCTAGTACCAATTTCTATCATGATTTGTTGCATTTAGAGTTGAAAGCAATTTTTTTTTTGTTATAAAGAAAAACCTTTTTAAAAATTTTCTTAATCTATGTAAGAAGTGCTTTCTAAGATTAGACTATATTTACACATTAAGCAGTGTAAATGTTTATTATGTCAGGCTCTTAAATGGGGATGTGTATGTTTGTTGACTTTTTATTATAGAAAATTTCAAACACCAAAGTGAATCCCACATGCCTAACCTCAACAATTATTAACACAGACAATTTTATTTCATCTCTAATTCATCTTACTTTCCTGTCCTCTCCACCCTGTCCTTCAAAGTATAATTTTAAAGAAAGCCCAGCTATCATATTTCACACATACATTCAAGGGGAGGTTTTTGAAGTGCATACAGCACTGTTCTTTCCATGACTTACATCCATTTTGAAAAAGTTCAGATTGCCCAAGTGGTCACTGTCAGAGATCCATTTCCCCAACCATGACTTTGTTCTCTCAAGTATTATACCTTCCATGTGTAGACTTCCTACGTCACTCACTGATCCGTGGCATCACTTTCAGTCTATCTATGAATATAAATGTTGACTTGGCAACTTGATTTAAAAGGTATCCAAAGGAGTCATTATTCTTTACAATTCATCCATTCCTTCATTTCTTGCTCTAGATGCTAGAGGTACAGTGTTGAGCAAATTAGACAAAGAGCATGCCTTCCAGTGTGTTTGCTAGAGTTGAGATCAAGAGACAAGGGCTTACTACTTGGAAGACCCTCCCCTTTGTATGTGGGCAGTGTTGTTCCTGATTCTACCTTAGTTTCCCTCTGGGAAACCCCAAAATAAGCCCATAGTAGTGAATTAAATAAATATGTAAAACAATGATAAACTGGTTTGTGATTGTAATTGTCATTTTTAGAGCACACACTTCTTGTATGGTAATTAACAAGTTTTGTGTGTGTCTATTTCCATCTCCCCTCTACTCCCAAATCTCACACCCTGCAGATTGCTCCAGGCAGGTCTGGGAAAATGTGAATGACCACATTTTCATCTCCAAATAAAGTACAAAATTTTTTTAAAGCTCTATGTCCAAAATCCAAGGTTCTGAAAATGAGATTTCTAAATAATTAGATGATGTGATGATGGCAATCAGAAAATATGTATAAATCTCTCCACAAAACTACTGTATAATTTAGTAGCTATCATATATTATCTTAAAATGAGTAATGATTATGCAAACTTAGCTCCTTTATAGATCAATCTCTAATTTAAAAACTGCTGTTTAGAGCTATAAAAGATATCATTGTTTTTTGCAACATCAAATGATACCTAATTCAAATTCCTTTGAAAGCCATATGCAGAACTTTGAGCTTTTGCTGTTTCAGAACTGACTTTCTTTCTTGATAGGTACTTGATAAAAATAAACTCAACATTTAAATCACACAGTACATACCTGTAATGAAAAAACAAAAAACAATGAGCAGTCACATAAAAGCTTTCTTTTTAAATTTAAATTTAACTAGTTTTAACTATTTATTTTTATTTCTCCAATCAAAAAAATAAATTGTAATTTACATGCTCTGATAAAAAGCACTTTCTGTCATTTCTCCTTTGGGAACTGAGAATATAAATGGTTTCTAATTTTGAAGATTCAAAAGATTGAATAGCTGGATAAATTATAACTTAAAATTCCCATTAATTTATTTTCAAATGAGGAAAACCCACAACTTTAAGAAACCGATTATTATGGGGAAAAAAGGCCTTGATTTGTAATTGCACCCAAATATGAAAACCTACATTTTGTAAGCATAAAGATTACATTCTCTTCAAAAGATTTGCAAATTCTCATAGGCACATAACTTAGAGAATGAGAGAATTGTAATTTGAAAAATTACAGATTTCATTGTTTTTGATGTGTGAAACCTATAAACAAATATCAGGAGATTGTATTGCAAAACTGAAAATCCCTTGTTTAGTTTTGTAAAGGACAGTGCCCTATGTGGCTTACAACCCTGACTTAAAAGAAAAATGCAGAGTAATGCAAAAGACACTCTAATCACTGCATCTAATTACAAAGAAGAATAGCTCAGTAAAAATTTTAAGTATCTTTGGGCAGGCGTGTGGTCTCGTGGTCAGAGCATGGGATTTCAAGTCAGTAGTCTAAATTTCTATTTTAAACACCACTTCTAAATTTCTCCATGACTTTGGACATGACATTAACTTTATTTTTAAATGAGAACTTGAGATCTGTTCTCAATAATTACAAAGCAGTTTTGAAATCCTTTAATAGGGGTATAAATCTAATACTGTAAAAAAATTAACAGAGGGACAGGTGCTTTCTTGACTTCTTGATGAAAAAAAAATGAAAGACTTACTTGACAAAAAGAAAAGGTAAGGTAAGTTAAAATGAATTCAGAAGATGTTTCTTTACCATTTGCCCTACATAGTAACATTGCTATACTCATGTGTTATTTCAAAGTCAGTTCAGGACATTATTTAACAGTCAACTCACTGATATGGTGACTAATTTTGATAGCTTTTCTCTAAATTGCTCCTTTGCTTTTATAGAAATGGTAGTCCTCAGTGCAGCCAACACTGCTCTTTTCATACTAATTGTTATTGTCACTCTAAGGAACTTGAACTCCACAGTGATGTGCCTGCTTTGTTTTTGTTTATGTGTAGTGTTTTTTAAGCATTCCTCCAAGTGCAGTAAGTACAGGCAAATTACCATGTACGTTTTCTTTAAACTGTTGCTAGATTTCTAGGGATAAATGTAGGTGATTCAAATTCTAACATACCTCTATAAATCAATTACCACAGTAATTGTCATTGGGAATAACTAACATTTGAATCCAAGGAATGTGACCTGACTTATAGAACTCTTTCCTCCCTCCCTCTCTTTCTTCCTTCCTTCCTTCCTTCCTTCCTTCCTTCCTTCCTTCCTTCCTTCCTTCCTTCCTTCCTCTTTCTCTCTCTTTCTTTCAACAGAGTTTCAGTACTCTACAGATTTTTTTGGAGTGTGATAATCTTGTATGATTTTTAGTCCTAGTTTAGCTGCTGAATATGCTTTATTGTTGGAAGAATCCACCCAAATTTGCTAAAATATACAGTATACAAACTAGAAACAAAGAGTAAATTCAGGAATCGCATGGTAATATTAATACAGCAGGCAATGGGGTTATACAAAATTTGACCAAAATCTCAGTCTCCACACAAACCCTCATCATGCCTGATCTATTGCACACTTTCCAGGCAAAAGGTGATTTTTAAAAACAGTAATTCATCAAGATAATGCTGCATGAAAGGAAATGGAGACCATTATAAGGCAAAGTAAAACAGCTTAAGGACAGATCTTGTTGTATGTTTCCCTAATTAGAAACGCAGTGTATGAATGCCTTGCTAAAGTACTTAAAGCACTATTAAATAGTCCAAAGCTCAGGTGAGAAATCACTGAGTTAAAGGATTGAATTCAGACGGGGTCAGTTTGGTCTTCTGGCATTATTCAGAGGCAAATTATAAACTGAACTTTCACTAAATTTGTCCTCTAGGGAAGATTTTAAAATGGAATCTTTGTGAGGTGGTTTGCAGTAGCCCTAATAGCTTCAGTGACTGCCTCTAGATTCCTTGGTGAATTTATGTGAAATAAAAAAGGCAGGAAATCCAACTTATTAAGTTCATGAAATTAAAGTTATAACTATATATTTTTAGAAACCTGAACATTTAGAAAACTATAGGTAGTATTTTTTTCTGTATGCAGCAGTTTAATCCTGCATTTATTTCACTAAATTACACCACTCAATTTCCCGTTTAGGTCTGTTCAATGCATCTTACATTCAAAAATAGTAAGAGAGGAACACTTTAAAACTGGTTATCTAGTTATGAAATACTAAATTTTCCTTTTTTAAACAAAACGCTGTTTGATTCTTCATTGTCTCTTTGGGTTCCCAAATCTAACCCTTCTTTACTTCCCCCACCCCCTAAACATATAATGGAAATAGATTAGAGACAACAGCAGCTCCTACACCTGTGATGCTGTCCCTCTGAGAAGGAAAAGAAGGAGAAAATATTTATAACCTGGGAATACATTCTGTCACAACAGAACAAGGTACAGTAGTTCAACTTCTAGAACAGGGAATGTAGAATTTTTCACCTTCATTCTTCAGAAGACATTTTTTTCTAAGTATCTATTATAATAACAAACTGCAGTTCCATGACTGCTTTCGTTGATGCTTGAACTTCCTCCAAGAGTTCATATTTCCTCATGTTAGCCCCAGTTTTATTCAGTATTACAATGTAATTTTTGCATTCCAATCCTAAATCTGCTGGAGTACTTTATACAGACATGGGACATTTAACTTGCTGCAATAGATTCAGAGACCTGGTTGGAAATGTTGAAAAAAAAGTCCCTCTGTTGTCTCAACGTATTACTCATCCTGTAAAGCTTTAATTTTATTTTTGACATAGCAAAACTGTCTCTAAAATGTTACCATGGAACCAGAAATAATTATTTTAGTAATGGACCTATGTCCTTTTAATCTTCTTTAGTTTATTTTAACTTTAAAAAATTTTTGCTTTTTAAAAATTTTAAATAAGAACAGGCAAGTCACAGTGGCTCATGCCTGTAATCCCGGCAGTTTGGGAGGCCGAGGCAGACAGATCACTTGAGCCCAGCAGTTCCAGACCAGCCTGGGCAACATGGTAAAACCTCCTCTCCACAAAAAATACAAAAAGTAGCTGGGCGTGGTGACGCCTCAGCTACTCAGAAGGCTAAGGCAGGAGGATATTTTGAGCCCGGGAGGTGAAGGTTTCAGTGAACTATGATCATGCCACTGCACCCCAGCCTTGGTGACAAAGTGAGACTCTGTCTCTAAAACATATTTATATTTTATTTATTTATACGTGCATTTTCTACTGAGAGGTGGGTCAGTATCCTTAACGCCCACACCGTTCAAGGGTCAACTGTATTTCTCTGAAACTGTTGCTCCGAGGTATTATCTCATTTATATACATTAATTACAATTTTTAACCGAAGTAATTTCTATTTTCCTTTTCTTTCTTTCTTTTTTTTTTTTTTTTTTTGAGACAGAGTCTCACTCTGTAGCCCAGGCTGGAGTGCAGTGGCGTGATCTTGGCTCACTGCAAGCTCCGCCTCCCGGGTTCACGCCATTCTCCCGCCTCAGCCTCCCAAGTAGCTGGGACTACAGACACCCGCCACCATGTCCGGGCGTTTTTTAAATTTTTTTTTCTATTTTTAGTAGAGACGGGGTTTTTAGTTTTTTTGTATTTTTAGTAGAGATTTTTTGTATTTTTTTTTTTTTTTTTTTTTGTATTTTTTGTAGAGACGGGGTTTTACCATGTTAGCCAGGATGGTCTCAATCTCCTGACCTTGTGAACCGCCTGCCTTGGCCTCCCAAAGTGCTGGGATTAACAGGTGTGAGTCACCATGACTGACCGTAATTTCTGTTTTCATAGAAAATTGGGGAGTGGGAGGGAAAGGAGGTGGACAACCATGTTACACACCAGCATCCTTGCAGTCCTGCAGAGTTCATGAAAACGTTTAACACAACTTTCTATAGCCATACTTTATACAAATTTCCAAGGTGGCAAAAATGAACACAGTAAGAAACCCCAAGTTTGTCTCTCTGTAGCATGTAAAAAGAAGAAGCAAAAGCACAATCTTACAAGCATGCTTAGTAGGTGCTGTTTATTTCTCTATCAGCCAGGAAGGATATTGGTTTTGAGGCTGATGTACTTATCAAGGACAGTAACTTCCATGGCTTCCAGTGCTTTGATGAAACCTCAGATGTGTGACCTTCTGGCCAAACAGCTGCAATTTCATATTGTTGGAGCATTGTATTCCTGGGGTTGTGGCTCTCTGTAAGTTTGCTGTGGTTGAACCAAGAAAGGAAACGTGCAGATTTCTACAAAAATTATGATTCCATGAAAGATTTTAAGAAGATGAGGAAGGCTGGTATCTTTCATAATACAAAATGATTCTGGAATATGAAAAATTTCTTTGAATTAAATTACCTAGAAGTTTGTCACTGACTTGTGTTCCTGAACTATGAAACATGACTATGTGGGCTAAGAAATAATTTCTTTCTTAATAAACAATTAACAAGTAAAAAAAAAATAGATACTTAATAATCAATGTTATAGTATTCAATCTTACAAATTATCTAGGCAATGAATAGCCATTAATTAATTCAATTTAACATCAGCCTAAGGTTTTAAGTTATCAATAGATCTTGGAAATTATCTCCAAGTTGGCATACTATGAAACATAATCACTGCTAAAATAAAATTTTGTTAGAGCAATGAATCAATTTGGTTAAATACATATACATTTTTTATAACTTAAAATATTAAGTAGAAGTAGTGCTACCTTTATTTGATCAGTAAACCTGTACAAATTTAGAAAGAATACACCCAAGTAGAATAAAAATTGATACTTATATTGTACTTAACACTGATAAATCATAGAAGATAGCTGTTTTTTATTAAACCAAAAATATTAAACTTGCCTTGTTTAGCAAAGACTTACCTAAATTACATGAATTTGACTTGGTGTTTTTTTTTTGTTTTTTTGTTTTTTTGAGACAGAGTTTTGCTCTTATTACCCAGGCTGGAGTGCAGTAGCACAATCTCGGCTCACTGCAACCTCCGCCTCCTGGGTTCAAGCGATTCTCCTGCCTCAGCCTCCTGAGTAGCTGAGATTACAGGCACATACCATCATGCCTGGCTAATTTTTATATTTTTAGTAAAGACGGGGTTTCACCATGTTGACCAGGATGGTCTCCATCTCTTGACCTCATGATCCGCCTGCCTTGGCCTCCTGAAGTGCTGGGATTACAGGTGTGAGCCACTGTGCCCAGCCAAATGTGAATTCCTAAAACACTTCCTAGTTAGTTGCAGTAAAAAATACTTCTTAAATCTAGCATGCTAAAAGTATTAGAAGTTCAATTTCTTCATTTTCTGGAATTTTAGGAACATTCGATTTATGTAAGAACTTAGTTATTTCTATAAGCCAGTCAGAATAGTGCTCCTTACAGAGATTTTATTTTTATTTTATTGTTTTAAAGACATGAGGTCTTACAAAAATCATGACAGAGAAATCTAACATAGCTGACTCCATCTTGCTTCTAAGCTCACAAGCTAACTGTCCTTGCTCATTTTGGGGCATAGGCCAAGCTAACTATGGGAAGAATTCAGTTTACAGTTTAACTTTAAAACAAAGGTGATAACAGTCTTTTACCAAGACTAACCCTTTTGGCTGGGTGTAGTGTCTCACACCTGTAATCCCAGCACTTTGGGAGGCTGAGGTGGGAGATTCTCTTGAGCCCAGGAATTTGAGACCAGCCTGGGCAACATGGCAAGACCCTGTCTCTACCTGAAAATAATAATAATAATAATAACAATAATAAAAAAGAAAGTAACCTCCTCCTTGCTTGGAGACCAAAATTGCCTTTGTAATACTAAAATTAGCCACAAGGTTAGAATTATGGTAGAGGCCTGAATTCTATTAGGATGTAGGCATAGTTAAATTCCAACCAGGCATTGTTTCCTCTGCTAAGATGTATGTACAGTTTTACTTTAACAAGGCATTGTTTCATAATTTGTCTTTTCATAACTGCTTACTGCTCAGGAGTAATGCAGCTGGAGGTTACAAGATTTGTAACTTCCCCAATTATTCCTATAGATAACATCACTAAGGTAAAACCTAAGATTGGTGTTTGAGGCATTTTTTAGACCTTACACTGTGATGGACCAACTGGTGCCACCCAGATTGATAACCCATAACAATAAACTGACTCAACTAGTTTTGTGACTCCCACCCAGGAACTGACTCAGCACAAGAAGACAGGTTTTATACTCCTGTAATTTCATCCACAACCCAACAATTCAGCATTCCCCATTCCCTAGCCCTCTGCCTGCCAAACCATCCTTGAAAAACCCTAGCCCACAAATTCTCAGAGCAAACTTGAAAATTATCTGCCATTCTTTTGTTTGGTTGCTTTGTGATAATTAAACTCTTTCTCTGCTGCAACACCACTGTCTCAGTATATTGGCTTTACCTGTGCAGTGGGCAAGAAGAACCCATTAGACTTTAACAGACTCGGTTTTTCTCAATTAATTTTTGCTCTGGGTTGACTTTAGTTTTGGCTTCTATATATGGCCAATAAATTATTTCCTGTTGGGAATTTGGTTTTATTGTCAGATTATTTGGTGATCTCTGTAAACAAATTAAAAGTTTATGGAGATCTTGTCTCTGCTGGGTGAGAGGTGACAGAACATCTGGTTTGTTAGTCTTTTCTGTTTGTCTACTCTTATTTCAAATCAATAATTTATGCCCACTGGGAAGAGAACAGCACTTTGACGTGAACTGGTAAGTTTTAAGCCAGTTTTCAATTTTAAAATTTCAGCCATGGTCACTAGCAGAAAGGACAGATCTGCAAACCCATGAATAACAGTCCACAAAGAGGGGCAAAACAACTCAGTGACAATGAACAAGGCTAGAATCCAATAGTAACCCAGAAGGGCATGCTAGAGACAAGGCATAGTTTTCCACTGAAACACAAAATGTTTTCTATAATACTGTAGGGGCAAAGGGAACACTTCTTTGCCCTTAAAAGATCTGCTTAAAAATGAACTGACAAAAGGCAGATTGATGGGAGAAAGGCCTACAAATTTATTAATGTTCACATGGAGGAGAACCACAGAGTAATTACCCCATATTTCCAGTGGAACCCAAATACTTATATAGCGTTATTTTAGAGGAGAGAGGGAAGATGGGGAATATAGGAAATTCTGTTGAGGGATGATAACTGATTACTAGGGAGAATGAGTGATCTAGGAGGAGACATTAACTTGAGACACAGGTATTATCTTATGAAAAAATGTGTTCAGGTGTGGTTACATTCTTGGTCTTCTTTTTGGCAATAAAGAAATAACGGGGAGAGAAAGAAAAAAACATTGTTCTCCTTAGTGAGTCCCTCTGATCTTCACGTAGATAGGAGAAAAGTCTCTTCCAGAGTCTGTTGATTTCAAAGGCCCTTTAATCCAAAATACTCATCATACCAGGGTGCCATATTTTGGGATAAAGTTCTCTGTGCTCCTGCAATATTTATATTTTTTATTGTAATTAATGTATTGAGAAAAAGAAAAATAGTTCAGAGCAGTCTAAGCTATGTCAGGAATGCACAATTTATCAGGCCCAGAGAGAAGAATGGAAGTTTAGTCATTCCAATCCCCACTCCCAAACCCATGCCTGAGGGCATTTGTTTCAAGTCATTTTGTTCCTGACTAGCTGCCTCACCCATTATCTTTACCTTTCTGCTCCTGGAATTTGTAATACCAGGATAATGTAAAGCCAATCAATAGCTTATGTTATTTTAATGTAAATTCTTGTTAAACAATTTAGGAGGTTTTATTTCTTAAAAACCCCCTGTGGGGTTGGGCATGGTAATCCCAGCACATTGGGAGACTGAGGCAGGCAGATCACTTGAGGTCAGGTGTTTGAGGCCAACCTGGCCAACATGGTGAAATCTTGTTTCTACTAAAAAAAAAAAAAAAAATTAGCCGGGCATGGTGGTGGGCACCTGTAATCTCAGCTACTTGGGAGGCTGAAGCAGAAGAATCACTGGAACCCAGGAGATGGAGACTGCAGCGAGCTGAGATGGTGCCACTGCACTCCAGTCTGGACAACAAGAGTAAAACTCCATCTTAAAAAATAAACAACTATGGGCATAGAACGTCAGTCATGCTCCTACACCCATGCCTGGGGGCAAGTGTTTAAAGTCATGTTGTTCCTGACTAGCTATAATATGCATATGTAAGAATAAAATGGAGCACGATATTAGACACATTGTATATGCACAGAAAGGATTAGTTCCTTAGCTATCTTAGGAGGCAGAGTTAGATCAGTGGCTTAAATTTTTTTTTTTAACTTTACTGTGCCTAAGAATAACCCTGGAAGTTATTTTTAAAATGGAGATTCCAGGGCCCCATCTCTTAAATCTGCAAATCCGTGAGTTTGGAGTAGAAAGGCACCAAGGACAACTTTTAATGAAGATGGTCCCTGGACCCAGGTGATGGGGCACCAGGTTGTAATGGATGTGGAGGTAGGAGTTCTCTGCTCTAGTTTGCCTTTCTAAAAGATTTAACAGGCCAGGCGTGGTGGCTCACGCCTGTAATCCCAGCACTTTGGGAGGCCGAGGAGGGTGGATCATGATGTCAGGAGATCGAGACCATCCTGGCTAACACGGTGAAACCCCGTCTCTACTAAATAATACAAAAAAAATTAGCTGGGCGTGAGGGCAGGCACCTGTAGTCCCAGCTACTCAGGAGGCTGAGGCAGGAGAATGGCGTGAACCCAGGAGGTGGAGGTTGCAGTGAGCCGAGTTCGCGCCATTGCACTCCAGCCTGGGCAACAGAGTAAGACTCCATCTCAAAAAAAAAAATTAACATATGGTTTAAGGTATGATATTAATATTTTCCTTTCTATATCATCTTAAGGCACCTGTAAAATGTGGATAATAACTAATTCTTCCTTATCATAAAATACCAAATGAGAATTCAGAGAGCAAATCTATTGCTTTTGTCCCAGGTGAAACTTTTGTAAGTTGTGACCAAGAAAAAGAGAGTCAGAGCTCAAAAAGGAGTAACACCAGGAGAAAATGTTTGGTAAAAGGGATAAATTATGTTTGAGATGAGAAAGGTATGAGCAAACAAATTGAAAAGGACTGGGGACAAGCAAAACAAAGATGCAGCAGAAATACGGGGCAGAAAAGCAACCAAATATTATACTAACTGTCTTGTGTTTACTTTGGGAATCAGGGAATGAACATTTACACACAGAGAAAAGGAGTCAAAATGAAAAGCAGCAAAAGGTACAGGGACACAATGAATGAATTAATAGGAGAGGAAAACTGAATGTCAAATGCAGGAAAAGAACGGTAAAGGGGTTCTGGAATTTACATCATGCCTAATTATTCCCTTAAGATCGATGAGAAAAGAAAATTCTGCTAAAGGAAAAACACTAAACAATTTCTGAAGAGAAGAGCACAGAATCCAGAACCTAAAGGGCAATTCACAGTTGGGAAATTTTTCTTTTAAGTCAGCAAATGCATACACAAGGATTTGGTTGAAGGGAATTTGATTATAAAGTCACTAGGGATGACTTAAGGCTTTTTCATGGACTCAGATGCCAGGATGAAAGACTGACTTTCAGGAATAGACCAATTTTAAGCAAATTAAAAAATATATATTTGTGAGAGAATATCTTCCGGCTATGAATGCTATTAAGACAGGATATAGGGTTTTTAAATGAATGTGTTATTTACTATATGCTGATAGAAAGAGATTACATAAATGCTAAAAATCCTGAAAAACAATTGAATGTGGAAAAATTATAGAAGTATGAAACATCTATAGAAAGTTAATTTATCAGTTTGTGCCTGTCCTCTCTATATTTCCCCGTTTTCTCTCCCCCCGCACTTCAAGTAGGAAGCCATGCTGTGTATTCCCTTTGTCAGGAGAGTTGTATAGCTGTTTAGTTTAGTTTAAAAGCAAAAGTCAGTTATATTCAACAAGCTCTTTCTATCTTTTGTAAAAGCCAAAATTCATCCAAGATATTGAAGAAGGAAATTTTCCCTGATCCCCTCACAGGCAGGAACTGCAGTATGGGCTCTGGAGCTAGCCAGCCACTTTGGTGTTCGCAGGGGCAAACTCCATTTACTTGAACTGCGAGGGGTTGTGCTCAACCCTGCGAAGGAGGGAGCACACAGGTGAGTGGGTGCAGGAGCCGGGGTCAGTGTTTTTGAGCACCAGCAGGAGCAAAACTCCATGTGGTTCCCGAAGCAGCATCCAGGCAGGGAGTACTGGCGACCCCTGAAGCCCCAGGAGTGTTACAGTCAGCTCTCTGTTACCTTTGCCATCTGCAGATGGCTTAAGTGTTAACAGCTCAGTGGCCTTCTGCCTTTTTGCATGAGGCAGCTGCTTTCTGCCAGTGAGGGCACAGGGTCAGTGTGACAGCCTTTTGTGTCTGCACCCATGGTACCTGAGCTCATGTTCAGCATCTGGAAAAAATCAGGTTGCATGAATGAATTGAAGGGTGGTGAATGCAGAGGATTTTATTGCCTGTGTAAGTGGCTCTCAGTGGGAAGGGGACCTGGAAAGGGGACGGAGCAGGAAGGTGATCTTCTCTTCTCTGAAGCCATGCTGTCAAGCTGTCCCTCTGAAGTCAAGCTGCTTTTCTCCAATGTCAAACTGCAGTCTCTGATATCCAGCTGCTTCTCCTCTTCTCTGCTCTCTGCTGGTGGAGACTGGGGTTTTTATGGGCACAGGATTGGGGTGGGACAGGCCATGGGTGGTTTTGAAAAAGGCACATTTGAGCAGGGAAACAGGAATGCATGTTCACACTTTGGGCCAGGTTCTAGGCTTGAGAGTGGGGGCCCTCACCAGGTACCCACCCTCTTCTGCTAAGAATTTCCCTGCCTCCTGTCCCTATCAATATTATGGTAGGTGCCCCCAATGGGGAGGGGGAAAAGACAGCCAGAAAGAAAGGTATCAGCTATGCCAGTGGAGTTTTTAAATGTTCTAAAGGCTTTCAAAGATGAAAAGGTACTACAGTACTTAACAACTGTGGTGCTTTTAATAATATCCAATATATTCAAGTTGCAAATATAAAACTAGTTTTTCTTAAACCATTAAACACCACTTTGAAATCTAATGATTTTATTTTATTTTATTTTATTGTGGATTAAAAAAAATAAAATAGTTTATACTGTAACCAGCAAAGGGGGTCCGGTTGCTCACCGCTTGTAGAAAGAAGCCAAAATAACAAGAGTGAGGTGTGATAAAAAGAGAGTGAAATTTTTTTGTCCATGCTAACAAGGAAAAGAGTGCCAGAATTCTTTCTAACAACTGGCACTGTCCAGATTATGGCGGGAACATGGAGATTTTAAAGAAAGGGGTTTGGAATGCAGGAGAGGCAAGGGGGCTAGGAGGTGTCAAGTGGTGTGACCTGCTCTAATGGCTTGTCTGGAATTATTGTTCCATCTGGTGAAGGGGCTAGAATCACTGTGGGCCCAATCAGGTTACAAATTAATCTCAGTGGATCTTGCACTCAGTCTTCAGCAGGGAGTGAGTTCTGGCCTTGAAGTAATCTTTTGCTTGGGATAGAATTCTGGAGGTGTCTGGTTCATGTCAGGATCTGGACCCTGAAGCTACTAAAGAAAGATATGACCAGATAAGTGAGCATGGTGTGTGTTAACAAGCATTTGAAATAAATATGCAAAAGGCATGGGAGCATAAAGTGGGAAAGGGAAGGCAGTGGAGGTTCACAGCACATTCTGAGGCTACATTTCAAGAGGAAGAAATAAACAATTGTAGTTTGTCTTAAAGCTACATCATGAGACTGAGGAGAAAGGAAGAAAGAAAAAGTTTTAAAACGTGGTTTGAAACTAAGTCGCTTGGTTACAATACTATAGAAAAATATATGTGTATGTATGTGTGTATACACATATATATAAAATGACACATATAAAATTATATACCTTTTTTTTTTTTGAGACGGAGTCTCACTCTGTTGCCCAGGCTGGAGTGCAGTGGTATGATCATGGCTCACTGCAACCTCCGCCTCCTGGGTTCAAGCGATTCTCCTGCCTCAGCCTCCCGAGTAGCTGGGATTATAGGTGCCTGCCACCACACCTGGCTAATGTTTTGTATTTTTGATAGAGATGGGATTTCACCATGTTGGCCAGGCTGGTCTCGAACTCCGAACCTCAGGTGATCTACCCGCCTTGGCCTCCCAAAGTGCTGGGATTACGTTAGCCACGGGCCAAGCCCTATAAAACTATATACATATATGATTTAAAGAATAATACAGTTGCTGGTGTGGTGGCTCATGCTTGTAATTCCAACACCTTGAGAGCCCAAGGCAGGAGGATTGCTTGAGTCTAGGAGTTCAACACCAACTTGAGAAAACAGAAGGAGCCTGTCCTTACAAAAAATAAACAAATGAGCTGGGTGTGGTGGCAAGGGCTTGTAGTCCCAGCTACCTGTGAGGCGGAGGTGGGAAGATCCCATGAGCCTGGGAGGTCAAGGCTGTAGTGAGCTGTGATCGCACCACTGCACTCCAGCCTGGGCAACAGAGCGAGACCCTGTCTCAAAAAAAAAAAAAAAAATAATAATAATAGTAAACATCCATGTAGCCACAACCCAGCTTAAAAAGGAACATTGTCTTTCAGATCTTATGAGCCCCTCCTGATCCCCTTCTCTTCCTCTGCCACTCCTTCCAAAAATAACTACCTATTTTATTTTCATATTTACAGTTCCTTTGCTTTCCATAATACGTTTTCTTTTTTGGGTAGAATGTGGTTAGATCTATCTATAATAGCTTTGTCCATAAATGTATGTGTGTATTCCTAAACCATATTGTTCAGCTGTCTGCTTTCAAATTTACTTGGTGTCATGTTTTACATTTGTTTGTAATTTGCTTTTTTTACTCAACATTATATTTCCAAGACTCACCAAAGTTATTCCATCTGGTTATAGTTAACTTGTTTTTCACTGCTTTATAATATTCCATAATTTGAATAAATGACAATTTATATGACCATGCTCCTGTGAATAGACATTTGGGTTATTTTCAGTTTTTGTTTTGTTTCGTCTTGCTATTGCAAACAAGGCTACTGTGAACATTCTTGCACATATCTCTTAGTGTATACATGTAGGAATCTTTTTAGTGTAAATATCTAGGAGCAGAATCACTGGGTTATAAGGAATGCCAAATAGTGTTTCAAACGATTCTACTGCTTTACATTCCCTCAAGTAACATGGTCTTCATCTTCTCCAACTTTTTCATCATTACCAATCTGCTGGAGGATAAAAATCCTTTCATTTATTCTTGATTAATGTTCAATTAATTCATAAGTTCAATATTAAAATTCCTTAAACAGTTAATCCCCCACTTAGAAAAAAATTATCTTAACCATTGTAAACTATATTGACAAATTTAAGATTCATGTTTATCTGAGCCACTTCAAACAACTAACAAGGCAGACTTATAATTCAATAAGCAAAATCTAAGATTTATAACTATTATTAGTCTAATGAATGAAACTCATTTATGTGTTAAATCAGGGCTATCTTAAACATTCAAGCACTATTTAAACATTTATCTTACATATTTATTATTAATTATCTTACATATTTCAAATTAAAATCTGAAGTCTAGCTTCAAATTAAAATCTGATGTCTAGCATCAAATTGTCTTAAAGTTTCCTAACTTTAAGGAAGTGTTAAGGGGTGTTTGCTCATGACTGTAATCTCAGCACTTTGGGAGGTCAAGGTGGGAGGACCACTTGAGGTTAGAAGTTTGAGACAGTCCTGGGCGACATAGTGAGACTCTGTCTCTACAAAAAATACAAAGATTAGCTGGGTGTACTGGTATATGCCTGTAATTCCAGCTACTTGGGAGGCTGAGGCAGGAGGATCTTTTGAGCCTGGGAGGTCAAGGCTGCAATGAGCCATGATTGTACCACTGCACTCCAGCCTGGGCAACAAAGCAAGAATCTGTCTCAAAAAAAGAAAAAATATCCACAAATATAACGGCAGTAATTACAACATTTATCACTAAACCTAACCATTATTATTATGAATTTGATTTACTTCATCATTGTAAATTGACTTACCTAGCTATGGGGCACATACATACATATATATGTTTATATATATGTTTCTGTGTGTGTGTGTGTGTGTGTATACATATATATATGATCATGCGCAGGCTAGAGATCCCAAACTGCTTTATAGATCACTGGTTAGATATGATACCTCAGTCAAAATTAGATGTTACTTCCAAGACCATTCCATCAAAGAAATACATGAAACCATGGAGTTCTTATTGGGACTTCAGCTTGTTCTATTTATTTTCAAAATTATCTATTGCTTTATAATAAACTCCCCCAAGGCTTAGTGTCTTAAAAAAAACCATCATTTTATACCTGATGTATTTTGAGTCAGAAATTCAAGCAGAAATTGAATAGGTGATTCTTTTGCTCCATAAGGCTTTAACTAGAAGGTAATTTGGTGGTATTCAGCTGGTGGCTGGGTTGTGCTGGGGAGTCCAAAACAGTGTAACTCATTTGTCTGGTGTCTTCATGTGGACAACAAGGAGGCTGGGCTTAGGTAGGTTCCTTTTCACATACTCTCTCCTGCAGAGTAGTTACACCCACATGGCTGCTCAGGGATCCAAAAGGGAGCATTTCAGGAAGCCCAATAGAAGCCCTTCAGCTTTTTATGACAGTCTCAGAAGTTCCAAAATGTTATTTCAGTGTATTCCATTGATGAAGCAAGTCACTGAATCCAGTCTAGATTAAAGGATTAAGGAATTAGACCCCATTTCTCCATGGGAGGAATGTCAAAGAATTTGAAGCCATCCTTAATCCACTGCAACTGAGCTCTGCTTGCTGTGTCAACTGCTGAGACTATACTCAAGCTGATCCTCTAGAATTTAGTTTCCCAGGAAATGTGTTGCCAACATATTTCACATTTCACATTTTCTAAAGTTTTACAGTAAATGTTTTTAAAACTTAATTACCTGATTTGGCAAAATAGGATTCTGTACTTCCCACCAGCTTGCAGCTCATCTCTTAGCAAATTATTAGAGTTAATTATATGCTCCACCACTCTCTCCAATCTGGCTTAGAACACAATTTAAACTTTTCTTTTCATCTGCTTCTCCAGGCACAATTATAACCATTATATTACATCTTTTATTGGGAAAGGTCAGAAGTTGTCAGATCCCAGAATGTTAGCACCAGAGATGTGGTAAGACAAAAGAGGATATGTAGTGAAGCTGGACTAGAGGCACAGGAACTGCCAACTAGCAACATATTTCTATTCCCCAAGCAGGCAGCGGAGTTATTGGATCTAAAGGACTGGTCAAGGGTTGGTAGCAATGGTTGTTTCAGTAGCAAGCAGTATGAACTGATAATTTATATCTGGATGTCAAAAGGGGGCTCCACAATACCTGTGGCTTTTGGACAACTCTGGGAGTCACAATAATGACTGAGAATGGATTACCCTCCACCCTCATTAACTTGAGGTGTAGAATTAATTTTAAATTGCCTTTAAAAAAATAACATGGTATTTTTTGCACACCTGAGCTTGTGGAAAAAATTCATGCTGGTCTCAGCTGGAACCTTAATACTCTGCCAATTCTCTTACTCAATACTCTGCCAATTATTTGGTGAAAATGCCCTATCTCACCCCACCTCTCACCCCAAGTAGCTATTACAAACTTCTACCATTCTCAAGGCCCCTACTCTCAATTGATAGCCCTGTTTCCTTCTTAGCAGGAAACTCAATATCTTGTCTATCTGATGTGGTTTGCTGTGTCCCCACCCAAATCTCATCTTGAATTGTAGCTCCCATAATTCCCACATTCTGTTGAGAGGCACCCTGTGGGAGGTAGTTGAATCATGGATGTGGGTCTTTCCCATGCTGTTCTTGTAATACTTTGCATGAGATATGATGTTTTTATCAAGGGGAGTTCCCCTACACAGGCTCTCTTGCCTGCTGCCATGTAAGACGTGACTTTGCTTCTCATTCACCTTCAGCCATGATTATGAGTCATCCCCAGCCATGTGGAACTGTGAGTCAATTAAACCTCTTTCTTTATAAATTACCCAGTCTTGGGTATGTCTTTACTGGCAGTGTGAGAACAGACAAATACACCATCTGATCCCTAAATTTACCTATGCCCATGTGCATTCTTCCCTAATTAGTACATGCCTTCTTTGAGTTTTAGATCAATACATTCAAGCTAAACTCCACAAGAGGCTGAGACAAGAATATAGTAGTGGGAAGAGGATAACCTACCTTAAATAGAAAAGTCAGGAAAGACTTTAGACAGGCACAAATTGAGACCTGAGAAAATAAGGACCTAGCCAAAAAAAACAGAAGAGTGAACCAAGCAGAGAAAGGCAAAAGCCCTAAAGCTGCAGACGTGGGTTGTTCTAGGCAATCAAAGATGAGTATGGCTGAAACACCACAGGTAAAACGGAAAATGGAAAGAGATGACATTGGAAATATGGATAACACATAGGTCATACAATGTTTACGTCATGGTAAGAAGTGTGGATTGTATTTTAGGTACATAGCACAAGATTTATGGGTTAAGTAATCAGAATTTGGGAGGATGCTGGATTGGTTGACTGAGACAAGGAAGTTTGAAGGTAGTAGGGATACGTTTAAGAGAAAACAAAGATATCCATTTTGGACATATTGAGTGTCTGTGAGACACCCAAGTGGACATGTCAGTTAAAATTTAAATCTTACATTAGGAATAGTGTTCAAAGTCAGCATGTAAATTAAATGCTTGCATGATACAACTCTACCTAAATAATAGAATATGTGAAAAGAAAAGTTCTGGGCTGGGCATGGTGACTCACGCCTGTAATCCCAGTGCTTTGGGCTTAGGTGGGAGGATCGCTTGAGGCCAGGAGTTCAAGACCAGCCTGGGCAACATCCATAGCAACACCCTGTCTTTATTTTTTTAAAAAATACAAAAATTAGCTGGGCATGAGCCTGGAGTCCTCACTACTCAGGAGGCTAAGGTGGGAGGATCACTTAAGCCCAGGAGTTTCAGGCTGCAGTGAGCTATGATCATGCCACTGCATTCAGCCTGGAATACAGAGTGAGACTCTGTCTCAAAAAAAAAAAAAAAAAAAAGATATTCTGAGCTGGAGATCAAAATTTTGGACTTATCAGTCTATAGATAGGAGTTAAAAGCACCAGTAATAAAGCTGGGTACAGTGGCTCACACCTGTAATCTCAGCACTTTGGGCAGCTGAGGTGGGCAGATGGCTTGAATCCAGGAGTTTGAGACTAGCCTGGGCAACATGATGAAACCCCGTCTCTACAAAAAACAAAAAAAGTAGCCAGGCATGGTGGTGCATGCTTGTCGTCCCAGCTACTTGGGAGGCTAAGGCAGGACAATACCTGAGACCCGGGAGGTGGAGGTTGCTGTGAGCTATGATTGTAACATTGCACTCCAGCCTGGGCAACACAGATCCTGTCTGAAAAAAACAAACAAACAAAAAACACTGGTAATTAATGAGATTACTTAGGAAGAAAATGTATAAAAAATGTATGAAGAAGTGTGAGCCTAGAACTGAACTGTAATTTACTTCAGTATTTAGAGAAAAGGTAAAGAAAGATAAACAGACTGAGAAGGAACAGCTAGTGAAGTAGTTGAGAAACCAAGAGACTATGGTTTACACGATTTCTCTGAAGACAGCCAAGAAGAGTGTTCAAGGAAAAAGTCTTTAAGGATTTTAAAAGGTGCTAAGAAGCTGGGCTAAATGAAGACAGAGACGTATCTTTTACATCTAACAGCATGTACGTGGTTGATGACTCTCATAAGAGAAGTGCCAGTGAAGCGATAGAGTATAGTAACCAGTCAGGACTGAGTTGAAGAATTGATAAGAAGTGATAAATAAAGCTAATTTCCCAGAAGTTTTACTGTGAAAAGATTCAGAGAAATGGTGGTAGCTAGAGGATAATAAATAGTGAAAGGCTTTAAAAAAACATTCTTTTTAAATGTGGATGGGAAAGAGTGGTGATACAGTACAGGCAAGGAGTAACTGAAAAGATGAAGGGCTTGAAGAAAGTAGAAGTAGGATCCAGAACACAAACAGTGGGAGAAGGAACATATTCTTCATTTGTTAGGGAAGGAAAGAAAAGATGGCATACATAATTAAGTCTATAAATTTTGATAGTGGGAAGATGAGAGTGCTCCTGTCTGATGAATTCCCTCAAATTAAATATAAAATATTGTCATCAGGTGAGTGGGAAGGAAGGTATAAAATAATTGACTCAAAGTGGAAAACTGCACTTACTTGGTAAATAAAATAATATTTCCAGGTCATGTTGAGTGTCTCAATTGAAGTTTATAATTACGAATTTAATGTGAAACCTCTCCTACAGTGCACACAGAAAAACCTCTCATCTCATGCACACAGAAAATGTATATATAGTAATTTCAGTTGTAGTACTTTGTATTATCAAATGACAGAAAACCAAATGTTCATCAATAGCAACACTGTCTCAATAAATGATACATTTTTGGGGGTATTACTACATATTGAAATACTATGTATCTATTAAAAGAAACAAGTAAATTTGTCTGTGATGATAGGGAAAGAATTCTAAGATATATAATTGAGCAAAAAGAACAAAGTGCAGAATAATTCATACCATACTGCTCATGTTTATATTAACAATATAGAGGAGAGAGAAGGGAAATATAAATTTGAGGTCTTTGAGGAAACCAAATAAACCAAAATCTTCCCTGCTAGAGTTCTGAACAACTGAGAAAGGAGACAAAGAAATAAGATAGAAGAAGCCAAATTATCACCTTTATTAAGCTGGTATATTGATGAATATACTTTACACGTGTGGGCAAATGAGTTTCCTACTACCAAACCACAGAATTAGCACATTCACCCACCCACAGTGCAGCACTGCACCAGGGCAGGCCTCTTCCCATCTTGGCACAAGGTCAGAGGATTACAGAGAAATGTATGGGTTTATTACCTACCTGCAAAGAGTAGGTAAAAGGAAGGCATTGAGTTGAGCATGCCCAGTATATTCTTCCCAAATTTTCCAATCAGACAAGTTTCTCTACCTCTCCAAGCAGAATGAATAAAGAAGTAAAGCTAGGTATTAGCAAAAGAGTCATAATAATCACCCATAGAAATTAAGCTAGTCAAATAGGAAGGTAGAATAAAGAAGGGGTTGATTGATAATGAAAATCAGTGGGTTAAGGTATTGAGAGTCTGCATTAAATCAACAAATTGTGGCTATAGGAGTTCTACAGAAAAAAAGCACAAAGGAGAAAAGGATATTAGTCAAAAAGTCAAACATTTCAGCCAAGATTTCAGAGATAGTCCAGACTTCAGTTCTGATAAATTTGGGAAATGGCTATGGGAGTGTGCCCAGAGTGAAATGTAAGAAAAGGTGTGGAGGTGAGATCAAGGAACTAAGAAAGCAGGTATAAAATGGGTTATCTGCAAGGAAAAAAATTTAAGCAGCAGGAACAGAAGGAGGTGAAACGTGAACTATGAACCAAAAGCTAAAGTCTTCAGTGGATGAAAGGGGAGGGAGGACATTAAATATTAGCAATAAGCGGGGAAGAAGAGGGAATGAATTTTGAGGAAAGAGATAACCTATAGGAAGCTGGCAGTAAAATGGTTTGAAAGCAACAATAGGACACAAAGACATCTATTCCAACTCTTAGCCCTAAGATACTCAGGGGGAGAGAAAAAAGAGGTGAAACAAACCCCTCTGAGCTAAAGGAGCATGTCTAACCCAATGCAAGGAAGCTAAGAACCTGGAAAAAAGGTTAGAGAAATTGCTAACTAGAACAACCAGTTTAGAGAAGAACATAAATGACCTGTTGGAGCTGAAAAACACAGCATGAGAACTTCATGAAGCATACACAATATTGATAGCCAAATTGATCAAGTGGAAGAAAGGATATCAGAGATTGAAGATCAACTTAATGAAATAAAGCGTGAAGACAGGATCAGAGAAAAAAGAATGAAAAGGAACAAACAAAGCTTCCGAGAAATATGGGACTATGTGAAAAGACCAAACCTACATTTGATTGGTGTACCTGAAAGTGAAGGGGAAGAATGGAACCAAGTTGGAAAAAACTTTTTAGGATACTATCCAGGAGAACTTCCCCAATCTAGCAAGACAGGCCAACATTCAATTCAGGAAATACAGAGAACACCACAAAGATACTCCTCAAGAAGAGCAACCCCAAGACACATAATTGTCAGGTTCACCAAGGTTGAAATGAAGGAAAAAATGTTAAGGGCAGCCAGAGAGAAGGGTCGGTTTACCCACAAAGGGCTGAAGCCCATCATCCAACAGCGGATCCCTCTGCAGAAACCCTACAAGCCAGAAGAGAGTGGGGACCAATATTCAACATTCTTAAAGAAAAGAATTTTCAACCCAGAATTTCATATCCAGCCAAACTAAGCTTCATAGATGAAGGAGAAATAAAACCCTTTACAGACAAAGAAATGCTGAGGGAATTTGTCACCACCAGGCCTGCCTTACAAGAGCTCCTGAATGAAGCACTAAATATGGAAAGGAACAATGGGTACCTGCCACTGCAAAAATATACCAAATTGTAAAGACCATTGACACTGTGAAGGAACTGCATCAATTAACGGGCAAAATAACCAGCTAGCATCATAATGACAAGAACAAATTCACACATAACAATATTAACTTTAAATGTAAATGGGCTAAATGTCCCAATTAAAAGACATAGACTGGCAAATTGGATAAAGAGTCATAACCCATCATTGTGCTGTATTCAGGAGA